>NW_010147583.1:0-13563 GCF_000699245.1 Pterocles gutturalis | reverse complement strand
TCTCCAACAGCTCAGTACCCAACTTGTATGTCTCTGACGTCTGCAGTTCCTCAGTTCTGTTCATCCAGGGAAACAAGGAGATGGGGAAGGGATGGTGGCAACCTCTGTTTATTTCAGCTGTTAGGACCCATGCAGATGTGAACTTTTCTCTTCAGAGGAGGACAGACACTGTGAAAGGTAAGAACAAAGGAAAGCCAAGACCAATTCTTTTCAGGTAGTGTTTCAGGACATAGGCACATCCACGCTTCCAAGAGCTTGACCACCTGAGGCAACAATCAGTCCTACCCTTCTGGACACAGTGAAGTGTCTTGTTTTACCTGAGATGGGTTAGGGACCCTACACCAAAACATCTCAGATGGTAAGTCTGAGGAAAGAGTAGCTATAGTTAATGGCAGAGACCTCAAAAGAGAGAAGTGGATGGATGCCTAGATCTTCACAATGGCTTTGGATAGACCAGGGAGCATTGATGGACCAGGGAATTGCTGGTAAAAAATAGCAGCAGGCAGCTGAGGAAGCGATATCTCCAGACCAGGAAAGTGCTACACCCACAGAGCTTTGTCCTTCTGAAAATCCGGTCTCTGAAAGGACTTTTGTGTCCCAGGCCCAAAAGTAAACTCACAACAGAGAGCTATGACAGACTTTGGTGTTAATCATTAAATCCTATCTGAACATACTCTTCTACGTAAGCTTGTCACCATTGACAAAGAAATGCCACTTGCCTTTTCTTGTTTGCACACATTGATTTAAGATTTGTCTAGTTAGTCCTTTGCCAAGACTTCTGCTGTTTCCTTGGTCTGGATCTTCTCTTATTTTGAATTTCTCAATATCCAAAAAACCACAGTGGTGATGAAATAGAAACTGGAGGGCAAAAAATGCCCTACTTTCTGTTCCCCCTCTTCCTTTGCCCATCTTTAGCCAGCTCACTGGAGAAAGGCATTGCCCTTTCTTAACGAAGCTAAACCCACAATGAATAAATGCTGATTCTGAATCCCAGAACAAGACGTCTGACTACATTTCAGTTGTGTGTCTTGAAACCACAGTGTGGCCTGAAGACATTTCTGAAATGGCTTGAGCATAAATTTGGGGTGTGGGGCAAGGGTATAAGGGAAAGCCTCCGGTGGGAAGCTGGGCTAGAACCTTGGACAGGGCCTGCTGTGCTCTTCACAGTGGAAGGATCCTTCCCTTTCCTGCTTGGCAACACACAGGGAACCAATTGATATGGAAAAGGGAGATTGTTCAGATTAACCACCCTGGAAAAAGTTTACTGCATTGGCTTTGGATTTTCAAAGGCCAGCTAAAGGAAAAATTGTTTCTCCCTTATTTTCAAGATTTGAAGGAAAAGCAAAAAAACCCAAAGAAACTGGAAAAAAAAATAGGGTAAAACATAATTTACTTTTTTTCTCTCTCCCTCTTTTTTCTTTTCTCTTTTCTCTTTTCTTTTTTCTTTTTTTGCTTTTTATTTTTAATTTTTATTTATTTTACTTTTTCTTTTTACTTTTTCCTTTTTTCTTTTTCCTCTTCGATTTTCTTTTTTCTTTTTTTCCTCTCCTCTCCTCCCCTCCCTTCCAATCCAATTCCCTCTCATTCCCTCCTTCCTTCTCCCCTACTCTCTAAAGTCTTCAGATCCAGCTCTTCCAGCAGTAATATATGACTCAACAAATGATACAGCTAAGCAAGACAAAATAATTCAGGTTCAGCACCAAGCTATGTGCAGTTACATGACCTTCAGATCATGACCAGCTCACATCTGTCTGGCTCATAGTGTAGGCAGTGCAAGTTCTAGTGTGCTGGCAATAACCCCACTTCTAATGGGAAATAGAGAGAAGTGATGAAAGGTTATTACCACTTTAACATTGTCTGGAGGTCTGCACAACCTGAAATATGTGCTTAAAGACATGTTCTACAGCACAAGGTCGAGACACTTTTCATATTTGAAAGACTTCAGGGAAGTGAGAAAAGAAAGACATAAGAGAAACCAAACATAAAAAAATAAAGTTATGGGACTTCAAACAATTGGAAATTTAAGACATGAAGCTAGTCCAATGTTTTGATGTCTCCCAGTTTAGATCTAGGGAGTGGTTTTGGTCAAGCAGGTTGCTAAAGTTTCCCAAGACATTCCTAATTTGGAGTGTTTTGATTTTTTGTATGCCTGCTGGAAACATTTTGAACTTGCTTTTTCATGGATCACTTGAAGACAGTAGTAGTTTGGGAATCTCTGTGCTTTTGGCAGACATATCAAACTCAGACAGTCATGGGAAGTGATTATTCCAGCTCTTGGCAGCAGAGGAAAAAAGTGAGCCTTGGTCAGGATTACATAAAGAACACTGAAGTCTTGTCCCTTCCACTGCTGTAGTAAATCAATATTTTGATCCTGTTATAATAATTAAGGCTATTAGGGGAAAAAAAAAAAACCCAAAGAAAATACTCCACCTTCTTCTTGAAGTATTTACAGCACAACCAAAAGTTAATATCCCAAAATTTTAAGTGGGAATCCTTTTCTGTTCAAATTAAGCATGTCCTTCAAAGACACTTCAACTGAGCTATCAAAAATCCTCTATGACACTCTTTTACAGACTATAAATACAGACTGTTTCACATGGATTTACTTCTTTATTTTTATTAGTCTTCTGTCCATTGAATTAACTGCAGTTAAACTTCAGGTTAACTTTGTCTGAGGATTGTTAGGCCAGTTCTGGATCATTGGCCATGGAACGACATGAAATGATATGCACAGTCTGCTCCTGGGCAAGGCATGTCACTGCCACAGGGTGTTAGACAAGAGTAGTCTGTGTGTAGATGGCCCCTGGGTGCCTCTGTAGAAGATTATGTCATACGCTCCAGCTGCAAGAATATATATCCCATAGACACATGATCAACTAGAACTGATGTTTAAAAAATGTATTTCACTTCACAGTTAGGGGTGGCTTGGAACAGTCCAGTTGAATATCTATTTAAGTTTAGCTGACAGGTGGCAACTTCTCATGCAGACCACATTTATACAGAGACTTTGGCGCTTTCACTACCCTCCAAATTTATAACGCTCTGTCTTTAGTGGCCTAGATAAAGTGATTAAAATCCTAATTTACACCAGCAAAAACAGCCTTTGTGATACTATGGTTATACTTTTATGAAGAGGTGAAATAATTGTAGCAATCTAAATAAGGTTTCAGTCAGAATCAAACACACCAGGTTCCAGAGCAGCCTAAGAAGTGGATCACCTGGAACAGAAGTGCCATTGTTCATGGCACAAAAAATATGGGGGTTTCAACCAGTTCTGAAGAAAAACACTTTTTAAAACTTCTGCAGAAATGTCTGTAGGTCTTTGCGCACCTCCCTCCCGAGCTAGAGAAATGGTGTTGACACTCCTCACCTGGGAAAGCTTAGAGACCTACATCTATCAGATTTAGACATGTTCCAAGTATTTTACCTAAGCTTTACAACTGCTGCAGTATCTATGGTCAAGAGACAGTGAGGTCAGGCAACACAAAAACTGATGAAGAGCCTAAGGACTTGCCTGCACTCTTCCATTTTGTGAAGCAATGGAAGTCTATCAGATATAACACAGCACCAACTTCCAAGCCTTCCTAAAGTATGAAGTAATAGTCTTAGGGCACCCAAAGTATCACCATGCAGGCAACTGAATCATTATTCTAATCTACAGAGCACAAAATGTGATTTAGCTGAACAAATGTAGGTGTTTATTTTTCTATAGCTGGCTGCCTGAAGCCAAGTCTGTCTCCCAAGCTCCCTCTAGAGTCATCAGAGAGAAAAAGGCATCTTCAGAAGTCCCACCTCTTCCTCAGGAACTTGAAATGATACCTGGAGGCATCTCTCTCTCCATTGACTACTGAGAGTGTCAGATGACTGGCTTACAGGTAAACCAGTAGTAAGATAACGTAGGCAGGAATCCCACCCTTTATTTCTCCTGTCAGGGGTCCTTGCTCCAGAAAAACATTTTGACTGAAATGGATGGGAGGAGAGCCTAAAGGATGAAAAATGTTTGTATAAATGCAGGAAAGTTTCCTTACTATGTCTATATTTGTTTGTTTGTTTTCCTGACAGAATGCCATACTCATGGGCCTCTGCAGCAGGATACAGGAAACTAGAAGTCTGATGCCTGTGAGTCCTGTCCAGAAAGGAGCTCTAGATGTTGTTTTATAAAGGCAACATGGCTTCGGGATCAATCAAAGGAGGCACATGAAACTTCCTTCTTGGGCTTCTCATTTCAGCCAGGGGTCTCTCAAAAAGTGATATACTATGAACCAGACCAAAAAAATACGCTCACACATATTACTCTCTCAGCAGAAGGCAAACCCTCCGCACTAAGCCCCACGCCATTATGGGTAACCTGGAAATACGCTAAAGGCTGTCAGCAACTCGCGAAGGTCAACAATTTCCTACCAGCGCCTGCCAGGAGTTTCTTTCTCATTGAAATTTGGGACTGACGTGCTGGGAGGTTGGTGAGAAGGGCAGAAAAGCAAAAGAAGGGGGAAAACAGAGTTTCCTCCCCTTCATCACCAACACAACATCCCGCCGCTGTCGCAGCCTCCTGCCTCCTTGCGTCATTGTCTGTCCACATCGTACGCCGCCTACAAACCGCGTCCCGAGCCCAACCCCAAGCGTCAGCTCCTGGCATCGGTGCCTTGTACTATATTTCTCTTTTTTTTCCCTTTCTTTTTTCTTTTTTTCTTTCTCCTCCTGTGTTTTGAAAGCTTGCGGATGAATGTTTTGCTGGCAAGGAGAGAGGGACTCCAAATTGGCGTGGTGATCCCCTCACCACATTGGTGATACCACCAAGGCACCGTGAATCATTCCTTCTTATTGTGCGCAGACAAGCTGCTTTCCAAGGCTGAGATCTGGGCTTATCCCAGGTTACCAACAAACACTCTCTTATATTACACCACTCCTGCCGGCTCCATACCCTTTGCTGGCCCTTGTGGGTTTGGGAATCTATGAGATTTTTTGTTTTGCAGGAACTGAAAACTTGAGACTATTGCTAAATTGGTCCATGAGTGAGCGCAGTGTAGGGACACAGTATCCTAGGGAACAGGCCAAGGCACTGATTTCACCTAAAGCAGAGGAAGAGGGTTTATTCTCTAAACCCTTTTATGCCACTAAATCTCTCATTTTGCTTCTCATTTTCCTCTCACTCTTACCCCTGCAAAAAAGACCTCCCACTCCTTAATTATCGAACCCTTTTCTCCAGGCTTATCACTCTAGCACATATAAAACTCTGTAATTTAGAGTTTTCTGACTGACACTGTCCTCTCTGAGGACTGAAACCTGAGGTCAGCCAAAGTCAATGGGAGTTTCCTCTAGCAAAAATAAACAAATATTTTATTTTTTTTTAAACAGGTAAAAAATTAGCTGGTCCCACTTTCAAAGAACCTAAATTAATCTTACTGATGTATGAATTATCCCTTTATAAGATCTGGTCATGAGTTTGCCTGGGGAACATTTTTCCATTGGAAAACACTTACAGAGTGAGGGTTAGGTGCTCTGTGGAAATATGTTGGTTTTGGTGGAGCATTGGCAGGATATGACACTTGTCGGGATGTTTCCATCTTCCAGCCCTCTTACCACCTCACCCATTTGATGCTTCCCTTGGATCTGTCTTGCCATTTCAGGGACGATGATGTCTGCAGCCTGTTGGAACAAGCTCCCTGGAGAAGCAGGGCATGTTGGAGGTGGCTGAGACATCTGGGAAGCTCTTTGAACCTTCATTGTGCTTTAGTGGTATCCAGGTGTACCACTGAGATCTCAACTCAGTAGCTCTTGGGGACCAGCTCTTGTTGTGGAAAGACCAAGCTTGGGTAATGTTTAGAGTTTTGGACTCTGCCAGTAAGAGGTCTTCTTCTTCTTGACTGTTCCCCTTGCCTTCCTCCCACAAAAATCCTACTCACTCATATAGGGATTGTGAGTTCCTGGACAACTGCAGTCACCCGTAGCTCTCCAGGAAGAGTGGCCCTGATGCCATTTGCTGTCATGTTGGTGTTGTCCTTTCTGTCAAGCCTAGAGTCACTCAAAAGGCTGTGCTGCAGAAATGTTAAAATAATTTCTCACTTTATTTTCCCTTCTCTACTAAGAGCATAATTTTTTGAAATCTACCTGCTTCTTACACGTTTATCACTTTAAGATATCATCTTTGCACACTGTCCTCATGTGCTAGGAAATGCCGAATGATTTTCCAAGAAGGCTGTGCTGAACACAAGGGTCATGCTTTTATTCAGAGGTAGAAATGCAAAGAGACAGAAGATGCAGAAATGCTAGATACTGTTCATGCTGTTGACCTAAATTTTCTGAGATTCAACAAGAAACTCCAATGGATATACTTCAGCAGTATAAAAAAACAGTACGTACTAGATTAAAAAATATATACTACTGAGGAAGGAATTTTCTGCTCCAGTGTCATTTGTCCAGCTGCTCTACACTAATGTTTATTTCACCCATAAGAGTCCTTCACTGATGATCACTGGAGCACGATATCAAATCTGCAGAACATTTGCCCAGCCTTCTATAATGAGTCTCTCTTTTTAACTTATTTCTAGTATTTTGTAAATGTTAAGATCAGAAAGGATCGTTATGGCACCATTTAATTTGATATCCTGAATGAATGAGGGGAATTTCTTTCATGCCAATTTTTCCAGCATGTCCAACGGCTTGCAGAGGATGGACAATGTCCAGGCTATGAAAACTTCGAGAGCACCTACATCTGCAGATATTTCCAGTCCCATAAGCTTGCATAGCTTTTTGGATGCATTTCCAGCCTGACTTAAATCTCTAAACCTATGTGGCACTTACTGTAGTTGAAAAGCATACCTGAACAGATGAAGCCAGCCCATAGTATATAATGTTGCTCAAGTCTCAGAAGCATCAAATCAAAGTAACTGGGGATAGCAGGTTAGTAAGGGTTCCTCTACCCTATATCCTGACCCTAAGCAGAGCCAGGTGAAGGTTTCAATTTTCCTTAAGACTTCTCATGTTGGTCTGCTGCAGAAGCATGAATTTCAGTGTATTTGTCTTTATCCCCTGGAAGAGACAGACTTCCTCTCCCCTGCAATATAATTCCTATGAAACTCTTTTACACCAGTTGTTGAGACACACTGTAAATGCTGGAGCCGTGCCGCTCCTCCATGCTATCTGTCTCTGTTTTGACTGCTAATCCATCACAGACAGTGACTACTCTCATGACCTCCCACGCTGAAGACAAGCAAGCGGTGCTCCCATCTATCAACTTTACTCAGGAGGTGGCAGGTCTCCACGCTTCTGCATCTGTATAAGTCTATAGATGTATGGAATATGTGTGAGCATCTGATACTCTGGTAAGAGTCCGAAGTGTCTTACACTATGTTTTAGGTGATTTATTGCACTTTAGCACATTCATAAAATACATCGTGTTAAGCATATGCATAAAAATAATATATAGGTTACCACAAAATTTTTATGACCTTAACCAGATCCGTCTTGGAATGTCGTCTTGAATGTTTCACTCCTGCAGGTGAAAAAACATATTATTTCAACTGAGCTTAGGGTAAGTTGTTTAGTCAAGACAACAATATTGTGGAGAGAGCCGTTACCTTGGTAGCACTTTGCCAATTTAAGTACTAATGAGCAGGGTTGATTTCTGTCCTACATTCAGCATAAGGTGTCTATGACTACTGTGTCTCCAGGCTGCATTCCTCACCTGTCCCATTTTCCTACTGTTTTTAGACAATACAGAGTCAAGAATTATATAAATACCCTTGAAGTTAGTAGAGATTTCTTATAAGGAGTATTTCATTTCTCCTTATAAGAAGATATTGGTAAAGTGAGAAGACTATGTAAGGGACAAGAGACAGGTTGGATGTCCGATAACAGGCTAGACTTCGTCTTTGGTTCTGCCACTAATTTACCTTTGTAGCCTTGGGTCTAAATTTTATTCAACTAACTTTAGATATCAGCTAAGGTGGTTAGTCATGACCAACTCCCGTTACAATGAGCAGAGAGATGCATTTCCAGAGGAGATGTAACCATCCCTGTAGAGACCCAAGAAAATGATAACCCTCCATCTGGAAGGAAGCCTGTACAACCACCTTAGACTGCATAACCGAGAGGGGAGCCATCTCACTGAAGCTTAGGGGTAGGAATTTCTCTCCACTGATGATATGAACGTCACCCCAGCTGCCTGCAGTGCTCATAACTGCATCTAAGCCAATCACTTCAGGCCCCATTTATCATCAGTGAAGGGAAGTGCACACTTTGTGAGAGCAACCTATCCTACCTGTTGCATTCAGCTATCTTAGAATAAAGTGAATGGCATCCTCAATTCCATTTTCTACATTGTCTCTGTCACCAAAGACTATAAATTAGCCTAGGGTCTAGGCAGATTATATTTTTGCTTAAGATAGGTAAGGAAGTGAGATGAAATTAATCCCTGATTTTTTTTTTAATGCCTTCATTGTAAATGTCTAAGATGCTGTTTTAGTGATGATATTGGCAATCCAATTTACTTTTACTCTTGCCTTCATTAATTTATATTCAGTTGCATAAAGATAGAATTACTCTATGTGTAAAGACTTGGGAAGGGACACAGCTGGGACAGCTGACTGCAGTTGACCAAAGGGAGATTCCATACCTAAGCTAAGGGAAAAAGAATGAGGACATTTCACTCTGAATGTCCTAATTTGCAGAAAACCCCTTCCCTTCTAACAAATATGGAGGTCAGCAGGGAAATTATTTGCCATTAATATATTTTGTGGCCCAGTTTTCCAGTCATAACCCAAAGTAATTAACATTTTTTTCTCATTAAACCCTTATCTCACAAAGCCTCAAATCACACCGGGTCTAAATCAAAATGTTCAAGAAAGCCCAGGTATTCTGCAGCTGGAATGAAACAGTATTTTTATCAGCCATGGGGAAGATAAGGAATATCTTTGATGTATGAAAAAGAGGAAACCTGGGTGATGCCCAGGGAAGTAATGGAATCACCATCCCTGGAGATATTTGAAAGAGGTGTAGATGTGGTGCTTAGGGACATGGTTTAGTGGTGGACTGGGCAGTGTTAGGTTTATGGCTGGACTTGATAATCTTAAAGATCTTTTGCAACCTAAATGATTACATGATTCTATAAACATAATTTTAGATTCTAACCAAGTGGAACACCCACCTGGTAGGTGAGGACACTGGTTTCTTTTTTTTCCATTTTTGTTTGGTTTTATTTTGTTTTTTTGCTTACTGATGTTGCAGTCTCATACATCTTGTAATCTAAAGAAGATGAAATAATATGGTGACCGTGGTGGCAGGGCAGGAAGGAGGAGAAGTCCTTTCTAAATGCATGATCCAAAATTGCCTCTTAACCCAGGTCTGACCACTTCCAACATAGACACCACCACTGGATTTTGCACCTAGTGAGAAGGTTTTTGTCTCCATAAATCCACCTTAAGTGTCTTAACAGAACAATATATTCTCCTCTTAGAGTCAGAGGAGAGAAAATTTAACGAGGCCCAATCTCATATATCCACACACCTGTATCTTCTCATTGATCACAGCAGGGACTCATAGAACTAAGCTGACTCACGGGTATTTCAAACTAGGAAAGCTTTATCTTTCTTTTAGATTAGACTTCCTCAGGCTTTGTTGTGACATTATGAAGGCTAAAACCATACTAAAAACTGGTTTGTTTCTTGTTTTGCTTTCTTTTGCTTTAAAAGAGGTGATTTTCCCATATTATGACTAACTAACTTCTTGAAGCTGGAACAGCTACAAGAAAAGTATCAAATACTGTGAAGACTGGCACAACTACTTTATCAGCCTATTACATCATCTCGTTCTCCATAAATAAGGACAGATGTTTTATATTTCACTACTTTTTCATGATCAAAGCTGTACAAGGAGTTGTATTAATTCATTGTTGGGTTTAGTTTATTTCATATTTCTTGTGAATCATGCATTTACTATTTTTGAGGTGAGGAAAACATTTTTTTTTCTGAATTTTGAGGATATGGGAGAGATGATTGAAAAACATTTTTTTATTTATTTATTTTTTCCCAAAAGGAGAAGAAGATCATCAGTTCAGGTACTGGGGTTTAATTATTTAATGTTTGAGACAAGTAGCTAGAAGACTAAAATGAGATATATTATAACATGGCACTGAATATTTCCCAGTTTGAAAATAAACTTAGTGTGTAGGCCTTTCATACAAGACCAGATTTATTTTGCACTCATGTGGCCAGGGCAGAGACTGTGTTTCAGACTAGGATTGCAATCAAAAGTTTCTTAGCTTCCCCCATGTTAGGCTTGAACATCTTGTTTAAGACTCCCAGAATTTATGTGTTTGTGTAATAATATTGCTGTAGAAAGATTTACTTTGGAATTATTTACAGGGATGTGGAATTTCTCCCTGCTAAATGAAAATAAAATAAACACATCTCGGTGACATTCAGGATGCTGGAGAGGACAATGCTGCATATGAAGGAATCGGCACTAGAAGTTCAAGCTTAAAGAATGAGCTGTGTTCTGCAGAGATTTCCATTTTGGTTTTAGCCTTGAATTGTGGCAGAGACAGAAAAGGTATAATTTTCCAAACATTTAATGGTAAGTCTTATGAAATAGACTTTAGCATTAGATTCTCATTATCAGACGTCTATATCTACATCTGTACATCTAATACATATACATATATATAAACACTTCTGTGTATTATAAGTTATGTTCTATGATTCTGTGTATATATAAACTACTTACAAAAGGCAGATAACATCAGGATCATGAGTGGTTAATGCACATATCACCCCAACAAGATAACAACCAAACTCAATATCATCTATGACAGACTCAAAGAAATAATAGATTATATACATGTGACTTCAGTAAGGGTTTTAATACTGGTTTTGTCATAACAAATCTAGGGAATTATGGTCACAATAGACTGAGCTGAGAGGAAAACCAAGTTATCAGTCTTTTGTTGTGGAACTGGAATTATCAGGCTGCGTCTTAAGCAGGGTATGAAACCTGCCTCCTACCTAGTCTTTATCTATTTAGGTCACTGGTCTCCTCTGTATGGTCTAAGGCATAGGAAGGGAAGGATCTCACAGTGACAGAGATAACCCCGTAAATCCTGATCTCATTGCGTGATGAATCATGTTTCAGAATCGTGCACATCCTGCTCTAGGGTCCAGGCACCAGACACACCTGGCTGGAGGATTATAGATGAAGGAACGTGGGAGCAATCATGTGTCTAAATTGTGGTGAGGCCAGATGTAGTTCAAATAATGAGGGATTAAGACATGGGAACCCCTCTGTAAGTATTAGACCTATTGCATAAGAAGGTCAAGAATCCTTTTCATCTCACTGTTTCAATTTCAGGGCTTAGAAGAAATCCAGTGATCTTTAAACTTATAAAAAAAAATTCCACTAAATTTGAGGAGGGGATGACCTAAGCCTGAGGTCACTGTAGCAAAAATATTTCTGTCTCTTTCAGTCTCCTCCAGTCTCCTCTTCTATGTGTCATTGTTTGGGTAAGGTTTGCATTTCTAGGGGTTTGGCTGCACAGGACCACAGCCATGCAACGGCTTCTTGTCAAGCTGTGATCACCTGTGTGAGGGCAGCTCATTAAAAATTCATTATCAAATTCACCTGGTCTTAATTTGGGGAAAATAAACAAAAACTCTGCTTCAGGGTTTGTCTTATCTGACCAATGTTGAGGTTGAGTGAGGGACTCAGGCTCTTAGACTTGGGTTTTAGAAAACAGTGGCCAAGGATGAGAGTTGAGAAAAGCCAAGATGAGAAACCAGAGAAGCCAAGGAATGATTAAGTGCAAAGCAAGAAAGTGGGAAGCCACAGTGTCTACACTGCGTGTACAAATAGGGCAAGGATCCCACAAGGCAAAAACAAAGTCAGGTGGGCTGGGAAGAGGCGAAAAAAAAAAAAAAAAGGTGTCAGAGCTAAGACAGGCGGGTGAGAACAAGCCACGGAAATGTGACTGCAGCCAAGTTGCACACTGAGCAGCCAAAAACAACTGGTGTGACTCCTTCCCATCCCAGATGGGTGGAGAAACCACAACTTGGGTTTCCACTGCTGTCCTGAGTCTCCTGGGGAATGGACTGTGGTCAGCTGTAAACGGAGTGGTCAAGAAAGAAGAAGAAAGGTGAGGGTGATGTTCATGGATTTATCATGGGTTAGGTGGGGCTTGAAATATTCCCCTTTTTACTAACAGGGAGGCAAGTCCATGGAGGTACCTGGACCCAGGTCCTCAAAGGTAAGAAAGTGTTTTACTCCCTTTGAATAGCAGGTACCACACGGAACCTTTGAAAGCTCGGATGTAAAATAAAATGTCCCAAAAGTGATTTTCTCTTAACTTGTCAACAAACAACATTGCACAAAACTGGTGTCCAGAACTGACACAATACACAGCTTTGAAATGCTGGGAATCCTGTAGTGTTGAGACCAAAAGGGTAGTAACAGGAAAAACCCATGTTTTCCTGACATTAGCGTGTTCTAGCACCTCTCCTGTTCTACCATTTGACAACCTTTGGGAACAGCATGAATCCTAAGTTGTACTCCAGAGGGAAAGGGATAAATTAAACTGAGTTTTTCTCTTGAGATACTAATGAAACAGAGCCCCTAAACATTATTCAGTGATAACAAACCCCCATCTTCCAAGGGCTGTAGTGGTCTAGCTCAGTCTCCCACCCATGGTCTAAGATACATCCCTGACCCTTTTTCTCCTGCTCCTCTGCACCAGGCTTGTGCTAACTTCTACCCAGGGCTGTGATGCTGCTGCTGCTACACGAGCCCATGCATCAGCCCAAACCTGTTGTTCAAATGCAAAATCCAACTACTGACAGCATTAGTTGTGGGAAATCTTGAAATATGTGGTACCAGCAGTGGTCCTGTGCTGTAGTGGGGAGTTGTGATATTTTCCCACCCAAAGCTCCCCACTACACCCACAAATCAATAAGTATTTGGGCAGAGATAGTAACAGACCATTAACTGCTTTGCCTTGACTCAGCTCCAGAAGAAGCTGTAACAAGCTGTTCTTTTCTCCTTTCTGAAAGAAGAGGAAAAAATCATACCACTTTTTTCTTCTTTGAATTTCTATATATTTTATATTTTTCTGTGGTGTGTTCCAAACATCACTAGGTCTTGGTGGCTGAGGGAAAACATGGTGCTGCCAGAGCTTTTGCTTTTATGTCTATTTTCCATGTTTTCTCAGGGAAGATCATGCCAAGCCCTCACTGCTATTGTCTTTTCAACAGGAGGGATATGCCAATGCTTTTCCAGCCTTTCAAGGCAGTTTTATAGAGGGATATATCCTGACGTTTCATCCTGTGCCCTTCCTTGTAATTTTCCAAAACTCTGTTTTGCCAGGATCATTTGCTGGAATTTCCAAACAAGTTATCCAATGGCCATTGCTCTGTGAGCTATTGAAGACTGTTCTCATGCTCAGACTTTTTTCCTCTGAGCAAAACCAGTGTCCACTCTTTCTCCTTTATGCGAGGAAAGAATGGGGGGGAGCGGGGGGCGGAGAAGTTGACTTTAATGGGTATGACATCCATGCTGTAAGACTTGATGAATTTGATGCTA
>NW_010147582.1:0-1665 GCF_000699245.1 Pterocles gutturalis | reverse complement strand
GGACCCTAATCCCACTTCCTCAGCCACTACCGCATCTGGCAGGAGGTGAGGGAGGGGCGTAATCCCGGGATTAGGGCTCTAATCCCCATGGGGGGGTCCCTAATCCCACTTCCTCAACCACTACCGCATCTGGCAGGAGGGGAGGGAGGGGCGTAATCCCGGGATTAGGGCCCTAATCCCCATGGGGGGGTCCCTAATCCCACTTCCTCAACCACTACCGCATCTGGCAGGAGGGGAGGGAGGGGCGTAATCCCGGGATTAGGGCCCTAATCCCCATGGGGGGGACCCTAATCCCGCTTCCTCAGCCACTATCGCATCTGGCAGGAGGTTTGGGGGGGCGTAGACCCGGGATTAGGGCTCTAATCCCCATGGGGGGGACCCTAATCCCACTTCCTCAGCCACTATTGCATCTGGCAGGAGGTTTGGGGGGGCGTAATCCCGGGATTAGGGCCCTCATCCCAAGAGGAGGGGTCCTAATCCCAGTGGGGGACCATAATACTGAGAGGAGGGGTCCTAGTCCCATGGAGGGTGGCCATAATCCCAGAGGGGGCCACGGGGGGGTCCTAATCCCGAGAGAGGGGGTCCTAATCCCATGGGGGGACCCTAATCCTGAGAAAAGGGGTCCTAACCCCAAGAGGGGGGTTTGGGGGGGCATGAGGGGGTCTTAATCCCGCTTCCTCAGCCACTAACGCATCTGGCAGGAGTTTGGGGGGTATAATCCCAACGGGGGGCCCCTAATCCTGAGAGGAGGGACCCTAATCCCAAGGGTAAGAATGGGGACAAACCCCTAATCCTGAGGGCAGGACAGGGACAATCCCTAATCCCAAGAGACAGGACAAGGATAAATCCCTAATCCCGAAGTTAAGGATGGAGACGAGCCCCTAATCCCGGGTTTCAGGACAGGAATAAATCCCTAATCCTGTGGGGAAGGACAGGGATGAGACTCTAATCCCAAGGGGAAGAATGGGAACAAGTCCCTGATCCTCAGGGGGCAGGAAAGAGACAAACCCCTAATCCCGAAGACAAACAGGGATTAATCCCTAATCCCAAGGGCAGGACAAGGATAAATCCCTAATCCGATGGTTAAGGATGGGGACGAGACCCTAATCCCGGGTTTCAGGGCAGGGATTATCCCCTAATCCCGGGTTTCAGGGCAGGGATTATCCCCTAATCCTGGGTTTCAAGACAGGGATTATTCCCTAATCCCAGTTTCAAAACAGGGATTATTCCCTAATCCCAGGTTTCAGGGCAGGGATTATCCATTAATCCCAGTTTCAGGACAGGGATTATCCCCTAATCCCGGGTTTCAGGGCAGGGATTATCCCCTAATCCTGGGTTTCAAGACAGGGATTATTCCCTAATCCCAGTTTCAAAACAGGGATTATTCCCTAATCCCAGGTTTCAGGGCAGGGATTATCCATTAATCCCAGTTTCAGGACAGGGATTATCCCCTAATCCCGGGTTTCAGGACACGGATTATCCCCTAATCCCACGGCTGATCCCTAATCCCTGCTCCCGCAGATCGTGGCGCGGGGGCTGGGGCGCTCGGTGGTCTTCGAGGACGACCTTCGCTTCGAGATCTTCTTCAAGCGCCGCCTCGTGACCCTCATGAGCGACCTGGAGGCCGCGGGGGTCCCCTGGGACCTGGTGTGAGTGGGGACCCCC
>NW_010147581.1:718-960 GCF_000699245.1 Pterocles gutturalis | reverse complement strand
ACCGCCACGAGGTGCTGAAGCCGGTGGGCCGCCATCCCTTCTGGGGGTATTTCTCCAGCTTGAAGGATTTTTTGGAGCCGCCTTCCACCTTCCCATCGCGATCCGAAGAGCCGGAGCAGCCCCAAGACCTGCGGAATAAACTGGGGCAAGCGTGGAGCGGGGAGAGCCGGGGAGCCACCGGCAAAGGCTGCTGGGTGCCCCCCGGCGCTGCCTTCGTCCCCGCTGCGCCCCAGGGCAAGCGT
>NW_010147581.1:339-605 GCF_000699245.1 Pterocles gutturalis | reverse complement strand
GGTTGGCCAAACCCAAGGCAGTGGTGGCCAGCCCCAGCTACGCTGTGCCGTTGCCCCAAGCCCCGGACTTTTACAAAGGAGCGATGCTGCACTTCCCGGCAAGTTTTGGGAACCCACTGGAGCACCTCAAAACCCAGAGGGTGTCAGGGACACCATCCCTTTCCATCAACCCCTTTGTCATCCCTGCTTTCCCCAGCCCCGTGGTAGCCACCTCCGAGCTGTGCCGGCCGCTAGCAACCAGCCCCGGGCACTACCCAGGGGCCTAC
>NW_010147581.1:0-208 GCF_000699245.1 Pterocles gutturalis | reverse complement strand
GAAAGGAGCCAGGATGCAGCGGCAGCCAAGCTGGGCAGCGAGGAGCGTGTGCTGCAGAGCCTACGGCGAGGGGACTAAGAGGAGACAATCTGGACTGTGGCATTTTTATTTTTTATTTTAGAGCTGTTTGTATCTGACACCATTACGCCGGTGACTTAACTACCAATATCACAAGGTTTTATATATATATATTTTATATATATATATA
>NW_010147580.1:0-15796 GCF_000699245.1 Pterocles gutturalis | reverse complement strand
TTTAAATATTTATCTAATTATATTATACTTGGGTATATCTCAGTCAACAATGAGGACTTGCGTCCACATGGAACTGTGGAGTAATTGCTGTATCTCAATTACTTGTATTTTCATATATATAAAACACATACTCATATTCTGAAATGGTTGTTTCTATGTACTTGAATGCATTTCAAAGGTGGGTTTAGACTAAACACTTCCACAAATGCCATATACCAATGAAGAAATACTCAGTAATTCTCTATAAAAACAAGTTATTCAATGCTAAGTAGGGGTGTAGAACTCCACTGGGGAAGAACCTGTGAATCCCACGGCTGTTGCTGATGTGACCCTGGGCTTATTCCTTGTGTCACCATTCTATCTGCTCACAGTTAAACATGCAGATAAATTCAGCAGACTTTGTAACTCAAAGGCTGCACTTTGAAACCAAGTCCTTCAACTTTAAGAAGGGGATGCATTAAAAAAAAAAAAATCTCATTTAGTCATTTTCTAAGGTCACTAATATCACTTCAATGACAGGCTCCAACTGAAATAAAAGTATCAAACTAATGAGAATTTAAAACAAAGACAAAGAAACCATCTACTGTGTTGGATGTTTAATCCCTCCACAAGGATTAGACAATAATCCTGTACTACAGAACACACATGCCAACACCAGAGTCAAGCCCTTCTTTCCTGTTACATCATGCAAAGATTTAATTGCAAAGTAATTAGAACTTGTTTAGGTGATGCACAGTGCCCTGCACACTGAACTGTAAGTCACCCATACCTTGCTCAACAGGGACTTTTTTCTACGTGATCCTTTCCCTATCAGTAAATCTGCATTCATCATCTTTTATTCTGCATCCCTTCCAGGGTGGTTCACGCCCTTCCCTTCCTGCAACAAGTCCTGCTCCCCAAAAAGGTACATCTGCGCAATGGACTTCAAAACTAACACAAACCAGGGAGGTCAAAGGGGAAGTTGGTTGTTTCAAAAAGAAACTAAAAATTTACAAAGCAGCTGCCAATTAGCCAGACCTTAATTCTGCAAATTTATTTAGGAAAAAAAAAAACTTAACATGAGCAAATGAGAATACTTCAGTGTTACAAGAGAGTATATAAATGTCTAGCAATAGTCAAATAATTTGATCCTTAAATACAAAATAACCACATGAACACCTAATATACAGGTTTCATCTGAATACATATTTATTAGATAAATATTAGGTTGTCACATCATCTAACTACATACAGTTTTGCAAGACTAAAAATCACAATTATCTTTTCTGACCAGTTTAAAGTATGAAATGATTGCATTGTACTGTACATACAATGTACAAACAAAGACGATGGCCATTTTTGCATGTTACTTCAGATTGTACTTTTTTTTTTAATTCCACTCTGATTGTGATATCAAAAATTGTACAAAGTATGAATTTGGTTACAATTTTTTTTTTTAATCCCCGTATTTTTCTTCATTATTTCTGTAGCACCCTAAAAATACACAGGTGATAGACTAGTACACATAAGCTAAATATTACATGTAGATAAAACAAAACAAAGGATCAGAGTATATTACAGAAGTGAAAGTGAAACAAATGCTGAGACTCCACTAACGCTAACAAACAGGATTCATTTTCCACATAAGATGGAGCTTCAAGCTTTTTTTTTTTTTCCTGCAAAATAAAAACAATGCACATTCCAAGGAAAATGAATGCGTTTCTGTTAACATGTCTCTATTTGTCATTTACATATGTACAGCTGTCCCTTGAGTCTCCGCTGCAGACACTGGCGTGTATCTGTCAGTCCTATAATAATGTCTTGGCAGCAGAACTGTAGATCTCTGTGGGTTCTTTCCCAGATGAACTTCCATAGGGAAACAATTAAAAAGTAAACAAACAAAAAAAGAAGAATAAAAATACTACTGGAATTTCATATAATAATTAAGCTTTAAAAGAAATGACTGTGATTACCCTATTTGCTAGTTTTTTTCTCTAAACTTTAATACGGCAGTGAACAGATAAAAAAATAACTACATTTTCATTTAGAAGCTTTTTCATACTGACTCCACTGTACAGTACCTGATTTTAGCTGACAGGTAAGTTTTAAAACTGTCTCAAATGTCCAACATTTGGGTGATGGGTAAAAATAATTTTTTCACTCTTAAATTCTCTGGAAGCTTAAAAATGTCAACCGTCCACTTTAATGCTCTGTTACTGTACAAAGCAGATGCAAACACTGCTCCAAACATATTGCTAATATCTATGGGTTTTTTTTTTCCCTTTATGCTTTCCAACAGGTACTTTTAAATGATATATTTTAAATACTACCAGTTAGCAAAAGGTCAATCCTTAAAATACGTGGTTTAAAATACTAATGTTGTGTTTAAGAGAAAATTCATTTCAGGTGACTAACTTAGCTGCTCAGGAATCAATGGAGAGTGGAACATTAAATAGAATCAATTAAAAAAAAATCTGAGCAACCAGTTCCAACTAATTGTGAGAAATCTTCTCTATTCCCAAACCTATGGCCTAAGAACTTCCCCCCCCAAACAAAACCCCCAAACTCTAAGGGCATAGTCAGTTTATCATTAGCCGGCCTTGCAAATGACTTCAATACCTATATAAACAATGCAGCAAAAATACAGGGGGAAACTACTACAGTAAAATGGCTACAAAACTGATCTGTAAGTGAAGAACGGTCTTTGCTAGGAACTGGGTGATGGCAGCACCACACCACAACCTAATACCATGTGTTACACCAAAGTATCTTTCAATATTCTGCAGAGATCCCCTACAGGTTGTCAAGCCTACATAAGAAAAAGACACTTCTAAGCAGAATAGAATATACTATACTGTTTCCCTCCCCCACCCATGAACATCCCCAAGTGTTACCATGCCCCAGTTGCAGAGACTAGAGCACCAGTATAGTGATATAAACATGGTACCTTACACACTCGCTGTTTGCCTTAGTGCATCTTTACCTGTTCAGATAGCTGGTCCTAGGTGCTCTGCTCACTTGGGCAAATTAACAAAATCTTGGCCATTACCAGCCCACAATCACCCACAGTCAATGAACATCAGTTGGTTAGTTGGGTTGTGTTTTTTTTTTTTTTTTCTTTTCCCTAGGTAATCAGTTATTATTATGTTTCCATGACAGAGCTGGGCCCTGATTGTCCAGGTATTTGCCTGGCGTATCAATTCATTAATCACAGAAATGGATATGAAATTTGGGCTAATTTATCAAAAGAAAACTGGGGAGAAAAAAAAAAATAAAAAAAAACCAACTCCCTTATTCTGTTAAAGAACCCTCAATTTTCTTTTTTAAAAAAGGACCCATATTTTTCTTCAGACAAGGTATTTAAAAACACCAGCAAAAGTATAACCAGATCATGAAAATGTTGAATATTATCAAAGACGATACTAAAATATTCACAAAGATATTTACAATAGCAATTCTTAAAATAATTGATTTTGCATAATGAACAGCGCCTTTCTTAAAAAAACTTGAAAGAGGAAAAATATAAGTGTGGGACCATCTCTACATAATACGCTTAACAGATTCAATACTCTACTGGAAAACGAAAGAACTAAACCGCCATTTCCTTTAATATCTACAGCAAGGTGCTGCTGACTAGCATATATATCATGATGCATCTACAGCAGTAGTGGGAAACGTTAACAAAACCAGTAAACTAAAACAAAAAAAGGAAAAGAATTTACAAATATGACTTTGGTGAGGAAAGCAAATCCAGAGTCGTAAGCACAGAGCATGCCATTTACAGCACTGCAAACTAAACACAGAGGGCTAAGAAGCTACCTAGTCAAACTGACAGAACAAACAAAATTTTGCCTGGCACCTCAGTTTAAAATGTACTGTGGTGAGCAAACTAAGGGTGTTTGACTGGATTTGGGATGAGGGTCGTAATGGAGTAGGGTCAAATTTGCTTTAGTAACAAAAAGAAACAAAACCAATAACTGTACAGTGGGCAAAAGCTGAAATGTCGCACCACAAGGGCAAAGTTGGCACACATGCACTTCTTACACAGCTACTGTACATCATTTATAAGAGAGAGCAAGAGAGAGAGAGACGAAGAGCACATAAATGGGCACAGAAGCAACAGGGAGCTCATGCAGCAGCAGCAACCACACAAGAAGCACAGATCACAGGGGCAAGACAGTGACTGTGGCAGCAGGGTC
Source organism: Pterocles gutturalis (assembly GCF_000699245.1). NCBI lineage: Eukaryota > Metazoa > Chordata > Aves > Pterocliformes > Pteroclidae > Pterocles > Pterocles gutturalis. Next base: position 11,618 of record NW_010147580.1, on the reverse strand, counting down.
TCTTGAGGGCAGTAGCAATCTACTGAGAGATACTTATTCTCCCCGTGCCCGGTCCTTCGGGAGAATGAGCTCATCCTGGCAGCCAAGGTTTAAAAAAAGAAAGTGAAGGAGGAGAAAAGAAAAAGGCTGATTTCTCTGTAACAGTCATGAAAATGGAACATAAAGCAAAACAAAAATGAAGCTGTGAGATGTCTGTCCAATGTCAATGCCCCTTCTCAAGCCAATTATTAAAAATAATTATGCAGATAGAGATGTTACTCTTCCTCCATCCTGCAGTGATTTCCTGGCTGCCTTCAACCCAGCTTGTCTTACGATGTATTGTGCAGTACAGACAGTGACACAAACACCCAGGGCACCAAAGGCTGTAGGTAATAATTAGGAAAAGTTTGGTTTGCATTCCCCCTCCCTCTCTTTTCCATTCCACATGGCATGTATGGCAAAAAGATCTATTACAGCAATCACAACAGCTGGATGTCAATGCAGCCACAAACAGTACCGATTTGGAACCAAAACCACAAAAAAACCCCTACACATTACAAACTTTTTTTTTTTTTTAAATTTTTCCTGGGTGTTTCCAATCTGTATGTTTGGCCAGAAGAACCCTCTGCAAAAAGGCAGTTAAGATTCCTGCGCTTGCAGAAATACCAACACCCACAGCTGCAGCCTGGAGATTCTCAGGACTCCATTGCTGAATCGCATTAGCTAAACCGCTGGCTCCCTCTGACAGGCCTGTATGTCTTCCCTATCTTTGCCACTCAACTGTAGGATTTGTGCTTTTTTTGAGCCTTGTACATGTTTTTGTTTTTCTTGTTGTGTGTGGCCAGGACAATTACTCCAATGCAAACCTGTGGTTGGAGGAGGGCAGAGGGGAGGTGGGGTGGAGGGAGACAGAGTTTCAAAAAAATGGAAGAACATGTGTCAGAAGGACACTCTGAGACAGGTCAATTAAAGACAGTTCCATTTTGTTGCCTTTTCTTCCCTCGCCAAGATTTGTTTTTGCCAAGAAACTTCACACTATGTTTATCACAGAACTCTCTCTCTAGAGGATGAACAACAAATGGAGTTTCCAATAGCTGCACAACTGTCTATGCTTGCTCTATCACATGTAGCACAGCAGACTCAGAGATTACTGCATTTATTTATTTTTGTATTTTTTTTTCTCCTGTCACTTTTGCAGTCTTTGAAGCTGACAAAAGCAGTTCTGAGATGAAGAAAGCAGGGAGTGCACCATTGGATCAAGTTGTGAGGTTTTTTTCTTCTCTTGTGGAAAAGGAGCGTTAAGATTCCTCGCTGTGCAGCCACACACATGTGAACAAGTGAAAGGGGTGGGGCAATATATATGGTTTCAGTTGTTCTCAAAGAGAGACAGAAGGTCATCATTGCTATTGCTTGGCAAATCGGGAGGATCCAGGTACGAAAGCAGCTCATCTGGATTTGTGAGTTCTGGAAGCAGCTATAAAATATAAAGATAAAAGGAAAATTACAGATAACAGAAACACAATTGATGAAAAAAGGGATTAAACACCACACGTTTCTGGAAACTGGATTTCATACGTATATGTCCAAATAAATTGGAAGGCAGTGACACAAACCTAACACCCTAAGGCGATGCAGTATCCACTTGTTTGTGAAAAGTCTGTATTACTCAGTTTGCATCTGTAAATTACGTTACGGTATCAGTTAGGATTTCTCAATCAACCTCCCCATCACAAAGTTCAACAATAAACAAAGTATATTTCCTGGCTAGCAACCCTGACAAAAACTTCTCCATAAATGCTTGTTATGTATGTTAGTTTCATAGAAAACACTGAATAAAAACTTGAAACATGCAGTTTGAGTAATACATATTTGAGCTTTAAGGTAGATCAACAAAGACTGGTCTACTGACTCGCACATGTCAGTGTGACAATCACGCGCAGCCTGCACCCCTACAGAAAGAGGCAGCCCTCCCCTTTCCTCACCCCTCAGCCACCCCCTAATGCCTCTGTGCACTGATGCAAGCTCTGGGGCAGTGAGGTGGAACAGGGAACTCCTGCTAGTTAAAACTATCCCAGAAAAAAAAAAAGAAAAAAAAAAGAAAAAAAAAAGAGCAAAAAAAACAACTGAGGAGGAGTATGGGGAGAGGAGTGGAAAGGCAGGTAAGCAAGTCCCTTTCCTCTCTGTGGCAGTGACAGTTCATGGTGGTTGGAAGTAGTTACTCAACTACAGCATTACATGCAATTCCAGACATTTTGAAGGGTCAGATGCATAACACCCCATCCAACAGAAGCAGCACTAATCTCTACAATGTTTTAAAGTATCAAAAGGAATAGCTGTAGGGGGTTTATTTATATTTTTTTAATGCTGTGTTTCAAATAGAAAATTTAATTTTTCCAACTATGACTCAGATTCTATAAAAACAGAAGGGAAGTGTTTGCAATAAACTCCCTTTATATTCAGTGTTGTGTTAAAGTAAGGACAGAAAAACATGGACTTCTTTAACAAACATAATAGTTGGTATGAGAAATTCATTAAGTTATTCTATGTTTCCAAATACTATAAAACTAAAAGCTTAACTGCATCACATTTAGCATGCAAATATGATATTTATATGCTTCTATTACTCCTGCGCAAATGCAGCTTCAACTTGAAATGTTATATGGATGAACATTTTTTCAATAATCTAAACATGAAATGCAGAAAGAAGTTTATCACTTCCTAAGCATTTTGAAAAAAAATGCAATGTCAAGTTTATATAAAGAGAATCTCCCAGAAGGAATGCTTTTCTTAAAATATCACCTCCTTTTACTCATGGTGAAAATGCTATTGTCATAGTACTACACTAACGACATAAGGCTTTTAAATGTATTTCACATGCTATCACATTTTTTATTAATACCTAGTACAGAAGCCCAAAAAAAACTGCAGGCCCACCAAATGCATAGAAAGTAAAAACCGGTTTAATTTGTCCTATGATTTTACAACTCACTTCTTAAAAATGTAACATAATGTCTCTGAGACTCATTCTTGTATACAGGGGATTTAAAAAAAATCTTTTTAGAAAGGTGAAAGTTTTAAACAATATGCTTAGTATGTCTCAAGATGAAGTCATCCAAGTTTTGAAGATGACCTGGCTTGCCTTGGTCAGAAGAGCCAAGCAGTACAGCCTGCCTCTTGTCCAGCTGGTGTGAAAACCTGAGACCTCAGAAAGGACTTGCTGGGCCTTGAGGGTGCTGTGCTGGAGCAAAAGTGAGAGACAGGGGAGTGCCAGGGGCTGTCAGGGATGGGGGCAGAAGCTACGGGAACTTACTAGGCTTAGGGGCAGAATTTGGAGAGGTGCACCCAGTGCTCCTGAAGTGAATACTTGAGTGGTCTAACCAGAGTCATTTGAGTCTTGTGCCTCTGCTGTCTGAGGTACAAGCGTAGATCACCTGTATCTGTATGAGGTATATCCTTTAACACAGGTTAAACCTTAGACTGCATCACCCTGAAGTCCTAAAGAATTAATGGGACTGTGTCAGGGAGCAGACCAAGTTGCCCATGGTACACTCCCCTGTTTGGTTTGCTGCATGGGACTATTCAGCCTGGTTCCACCACGCAGACACTGAAAGTTAAACCCATTAAAATAATCCATCTGATCATGACTGAGCTCTCAGATATTTTGAAGAACTATATTCTCCACACTGTACAGCACTTGCCTTCTCATTTAGCTAGGATAATTGCAGCCTCCCATTAAGAATCCAGCTTAATCATAGTAATCCATCAGTGATAACCGCAGTACTGTGATAAATGTACAGGTTTTTCAACTTTGCTTTTCACTGAGGAATGAGTGCCTGACCCATAACAGCAGACTTTGTCTAAATATTTGAAGAAAAAAATAACATTTTAATTTCACCTATTAATATTGCTCATATGGGCTCCTTAAGGGTTCAGACCTCTAACTGCCACACGAACTATCATTCCCAAAAGATGTGCATGTGACTGTGCTGTGTAAAACAGCAGCAGTCTGGTTCAGAGAAAAGTTACTCCACTGAGCACTGTTCCTGTAACTGGAGCATCCATCCCTCCACCTAACCCCTTCCCTCCCCTCTGTGAGGCTACCTGCCAGCACAGGGCTTGTGTTTGACAGGGAAGACGTAAATAAACAGCAACAGTAAATACAGATATAAATCCAAGGCACAGAGGTGAACATTTCTCTAAGAAAATTACACTGTGCAGCAGCAGACTTTGGAACAGACAGAAGAGATATAGATATATATATATATATATATACAGGAATGTACAACTCAAAATGAAAATACAATCCTAGTGCTAAGGAATTTAGATTTCAGGGGTTAGGTGGTTAACCAGAGAGATAGCTCAGATATTTCACTTCCAGCTCCACTGAATGGATAGTAAGAGATGGAAGATTACTTTTGGCCTTAACACTAGGTTTGTCTTTGTTTAGTTGTGAGCTGCTTCCCATAGTGGCTAAGGAGAGAGAAGATGTCCTTGTTTATCTTCCTATGTGGCGTACTGGGAAGAAGAACGTGAGCTGCTGAGCTACACACCAGTGGGTATGGATGGGCACAGCCTGGTTTTGGCTGCAGGGAGCAGGGAAAGTGCCATGGCAGGGGCCAGCACAGAGCCCCCTCCCACTGGCCAAGGCATGCTGCGGAGCTCAGCATGCAGCTCGCTCGGCACAGCTCTGCCAGTCACAACCACCTACACCGGTGTCCTTCCTCTTATTCAGGCACTGCACTGGCTTCAGGGTCTAGATGAGCACACGGGAGCCCCCATCCAGTGATGAGGGGGAGGGAGGAGATGGCTCCCAGCCTGATGCCTGAACAGCTATCTGAAGAAATGCCTGCTCTGGTGCTAGGAAAAGGCTATGGCTCACACTCCACGCAGCTGCTCAAACCAGAACCGTTCTCTCAGCAAGACAGGAGCACCCTGTCACCTCGGCTGCAGCACCTGTGCCCATGTACCAAAGCATGAAAGGATGGTATGTGCTGTGGAAGCGGCTCCCCATCCCCACGCCCTCCCCGCCCTCCCGCCGCGATGCGAAGCACACGCTATGGCAGGCAGATGAGAGTATGACACAGACTTACATCCAGCGAGGGCTCCGGCATGTCGGGTGCTCCCTGTCCACCAGCCTGACCCTCTAAGGCTGAGGAGGGATTAAAGGTCAGGTCACTGTGTGGATGGTTGCTAGAAGCGGCCGGGGGCGGCTGCCGGGACTGCTGGGTAGGAGGCCCGCTGTGATGTAATGGCTGCCCTGACTGGCTGCTGGGGTGAGGGACGTGCAAACCTTGCTGCATGGAAGTATGGGACTGATCAGTGCTGCCGGGATGAGGGATCTGCGGAGGAGGAAAAAAGCAGGAAAAGAAAGTGAGGCCACAAGGTATAGTGCTCGCAGTGCCTGACTCTGTAACTGCATGTTACAAAAAGAAATAAATACATTGAAAAAAAGACACACACACAAAACCAAAACACCAAAAAACCCCCAAAAAAGAAATAAAAAAAGCGCAATTGGAAAAGAAAACTCCATATCCCAAAGCTGGAGGACGTGTTTCAGCTTTTTGAAGGTAATCTGCAACAGGGAGATAAACATGTTGGATTTGTGCTGTTGATTTGCTTCTTTGTGATGTGGGAAACTGTGCTTGAAGATGCAAAATAACGAACCCCAAAGAGGAGAGAAGGGGGCTTACAGGTGCTGCTCAGCATTGGCAAGGCAGATGCTTTTGCTGAATAACGATATCTACTGATTAACCAGGAAACCGATTAAGCCCTTATTGGGTAGCTTCCCAACACCACTGCCTATTTACATTTCAGTTCATTCAGAACATCTTGCAAACACCAGCCCTTCCCCACTCCTCCCTTCCTTTTATTTTCAGAATGTAACGCCTCTTTTAAGGGTGGAAGACTTTCCTCACTGATCTTCAAGGGTTCTGATGGTTGACACAAAACCAAGCTGGCTCAGCTAGTGAGCTCCCCACCCATCAGCAGAGCTGCTATAGGCGGCTGCATACCTGCTGACTGACCTGCATTAGCTCAAACTAAGCTAATGATCACACTTCTATTTTGTATTCATGCTGTGGACGAGTTCTCTAGCAAAAGCTTAGTATTTTTCATGTTTTCTGTGGGGAATAAACTACCAAACCACACGCATCTTCCAAACCCAATTATGGAAGAATGAAGGAAAAGTCTTTCTCACATGACAGAGAAGCAATAAATATGCACAAGCCCAATTCTTCCTTCTGCTGCACGCCACACTTAATCCTAGTGGATTCTTTGGGGCTTGACCTTGGTGCCCCGAGAAAGAAGTGTCTGAATGCTTCAGAATCAGATGTCTCATGTTAATTGGGTATATGGAGAAGCAAAAAATGTAAACATTTTTTGAGGAATGCTACGTTTTGCTGCAAAGTGGAGCTGAAACAAAAGAATAGATACATACAACAACACCATGAAATTCATCCAGCCAAGCCAACAGAAACCAGCTAAATGTTATGTCAGCATTGACCCTTTCATACCACAGTAAACTACAAGGTTATTTTAACCTTAGTCTTCAGTTTCGGAAGGCAAAAGGGAGGTTATTACAAGACTTAATTAAAATGTTCCCACAAAATTAAAAAAAAAATACAGAAACAAGCATTTAAAAAAAATACATTTCACCAATCTCATGAAAACTGAAACCTGAATACTGATCCATTGGGACAGTCATACTCAGCCACCTGGAGGTCCTTTTCAATACTTTGGTAGTATGAAGGTTGGTGGAAATGGGCAGTATTCTATCTGCAGCACTGCATTTGGGCCTCTTTTTCATAGGAGAGTTTAAAGTAACTGTTAAAAAGTACTGATACACGCCCTTCTCTCTGCTAAGGTCACAGTTTGACTACCTGAAAGAATTCTGCAACATTACTGTCGTTACCTGAAGGGTAAACTTGTACAAAATCTGCCTGCAAACTACATCTTAATGTAAATGAATCTGCAGCCTAAAAACTTTGCAGAAGTCCACATGAAAGTAGACACCTATCCAAATAGGTATTTCATTCTTCATTCATTGAGGACATGCAACAGAAAGTGTGGAAATTAAGAAAGCTTAATAATAACTAAAACTAAAAAGCAATTTAAGACAGTGTTGCTGAATTGGTAAAGCAGTTTCCAGAAAGAAACAAAACAAAACAAGATTATCTTGAACAGTCTCTTAAATTATCCCTAAATGCACAAAGCAAGGGTCATACTGGCATGTTTATATCAATAATTATTTAAAGCAAGAGGCATTCATATATTCTCATATAGATTTCAAAATACATAAACAGGTTAGAAATTCTACATTATGTTTATATATGCAAGCATTTTATACACAGAAATATTTAGTTGATAATGTGCTATCTTGGGCCCTGAGGTAACTGCTGGATATGGAGTAATCATTTGTTGTAACACTGAGAGCTACCATGATCTTAAACAGCCATCCATCACAGGTTCAAAATCCCTCTTAGTCCACAGACTCCACCAGCCTAGCTGTGAGAAAGCAAAATGTTCAGGACTTCAACATTTTTCTATTTGTATTCAGCTAACTCATGACAAGTTTGCTGTGGTGCAAAAACATTCTAAGCAATACACTTTGTGTATGTTCAGCTTGAGCCTGCAAGTCCCATCATTTTATTTTAAAAACACTAACTATGACCACAGACTCTAATGAAAGTTGCCTTTGCTTATGTAGCAAGGTAATTCCAGAGCTGTTGTAGAACCACAAACTTTGGCACTCTTAAAACATTTACAATCTATAAAATAAAAGCTGATAGCAGACACAACTACATCTTCAGTTTAATAGCACAAAACACAGCTCTTTATGAGCCCAAGAGTGACCTCTAGGAGTGCTGAGATGGTATAGCTGTAGAGCAACAAGACCTGCCAGCTGCAAAACAATACTCCTTTCATCTCAGGAGAAAATTGATAGCGAAAAATAGATCAGCGGGTGAAGCTGATGGTTTATATCTCTCTCCATTACTGGTGTCATAGATTTACCAACTCTTTTGCTGGGTTAGCTGGCAGAACCACTGAAAGATGTTGTCCTACCCTGCTGCTGCTCTCAGTCACTTATCCACGCCTTTGTCATCAGGTGCATCCTTGCAGACATGCAGTGAACTTAACTGGGTAACTGACATGGATCAAAGCTAAACTTTTTTTTCTCCCATTCTGAATTAGTTTTCAATCACATCAATACTTGGATCCAGATCACTTCATGCCTGCAGTAACACTTTTGCTGGTGTAGGAGAGAAAAAGCGAAAATAGAAACAGGAGCACCAGCTCATATCACCTCACTGTGTACATGAAAATATGGCGTGATCATCCATTGCTCAGTCATGTATCACTCCTTACACTGTCTGCAATAGCACTAAGCTAGAGCTAACCTGGAATTCACCCTTACCTAAAACCTGTTTACAATTTCAGAAAACAAACATGATGCAATTGGGGCAGCTATTTTGTAGCAATCTTGCACTGACATAGAAGCTTATCTGTTCCATAGTTCTCACAACACTTTACACTAGGTAACAGGTATTGCTTCTAGCCATGTTTCAGGTCTTGATTTTTCCTTCTTATTCAGGAGCAAAACAGCAGTGTTGAGAGAAGGTAGTTCTGATGATCCAGCCCTGGGTACCCAGCCCTACACTGGGCAAATACATCTGCATTTCCTGGAGTGACCTATGCAGTATGTCTGGAGGGATCAACTTTCTCCGCCTACCATTACGTAAGTGCCACCACATAAATCTTCCTAATAGGAAAATTAGGAACTTCCTCAGCAACATCCAGGTCCAGTTAGAGGTAGACCTCGGGTCTAAAAGGACCAAACATCCGATCCTGACACACCTTGTAAACATGAAACAGTCAAGAGTAGATGAAAACAACATATCTTAAATGCATACAAACCAAAGACAGAAAGCCAGACAAGAGAACAGGCAACATCTTAAAACCTCTGTTCAATTATGCAATGTGATTTACAGTTATTTTTGTACAGAGATGTCTGTCCAAAGACATTCAGCTACACAATTTAGGAATGTGTTAATGGCATGCATTTCTCTAAAAGCAGTAATTTTAAAACTGCCTTTCCTGAGTGTGTGCTACAGACAAACAGTTCATTTTGAGAGAGAAGAAAAGGAGAAAAAGAGAGAAAGAGGAAAGCAGAGACTTTATAATACTGAAAAAGCTGTGTGGGAGCACCAACAGTCCTCAAATGGGGCCTGAAGGTTACGTGGCTACATTGACAAGATCAGTCTCATTCCCTTGTGCTAATAGACATGAAAACTGATTCACATTAGAGACAATCAGCCCCTGATATAAAGTAGGTGTAACCTGCTTTAGCACTGCTTCTCATTCCCAAACAGTATAGCTTGCATATCATGATAGTTGAGGGAGAAGTGAGGCAATGGTTTACTTTAATTGCCAGCTATCATAAGCAAGTATCAGATTTGCTACAGAGTGGCCCACAGAACCAAAAATGTATTAACATTTGCCCAAATACCCTCTTACAGCTCCAGAACATGCACAGCCCTGAGCAACTTTCACCTTTGCTATCATCTGTAAGCAGTCCCATTTTCAGAAAGCCACAAATTCTTTACTTTCATGTTCAACCACTTCATACCCTGCTACTTCAGAAATTTCACTGGCAAAAGTACAGCAGTTAACTGATGAAGTCAAGAGGTAGGTGTCAGGTAATGAGAGGTAAGAATAACGCCCTGTGGCTTTGATTCAAAGGAAAGCAGCTGTCAGTGCTTCAGGCTGGTAGTATATCCCCTCACTGCTATATTCTAATACTGCATGGTTGGTTCTGATGCAGGTAGTTCAGGCTGCTCTTTAAGATGGGTATGTGGAATTTGACATCGTAAAATTACGGTTACAGCACGTTTGTTCGGTCCTTCATTAGCCTGTAAAGTGCTAAAGTCATCACAGTTTCAGGACTCTTCCTTTGCAGGCAGTCTTGTTACTTGAGCTCTCTCCAAGCTATACTAAGAACTTTCTCTCCACTCTCTTCTTATTTCTCACCATCCTCCTTGGAAAACCCACTACCAGCTAGAGGAGACATTGACTGAATAGGCTTTTGCTGAGCATCTGCTACCACATTTCCTCATTACATTCTGAAATTATACTTTCTAGTATTCACTAAAGACACGCCACAGATGACTTGTCAAGTTAAATATCCTTCCTGTGCAATAACAGCACACTATAAAGCCCTTGCCCTGTAACTTAAATGAACATAAAAGGACGTATACACACACCCCCTCCATGGAGTTAAAATAGATGACTAGCCATGCCTAAGAGCTAAATGCTGCTGGTAGCAGCTTTCTATCACCTAGCTGTTGCAGTACTGCATTTTCTGGAGATATATAAAGTTCTGTATATAAAAAATGCTTAGAGCAAGCTGTTTTTCCAATGTACAGTTCTGCCTCCCCATCTGAGGCCTGAGGAACCTCCATTTTTCAGTCTTTTACATTGATACAATTATCAGACCAGTGGCAGCATCTCTCCTTGAAATCTACAGGGTTGTCCCATTCCCAACAGCTTAAAGGTGCCTTTCATGCTACTTGGGTAGAATTCCCCCTCAAAATACTTTGATGCAAATTTTGCCCTCAGGCACAAAACTAGGGAAGATATTGTCCCTGCTTTGAAGTCAGTCAATGTCTTGCTGTAATGAGCTGTCTGCTGAAGATGGATATTCACAGACCCTGCTGGCCTAGGGAAGGAAGTCTAGCAAAGCACAATGACTAACTGAGCCAGGTTGTCTCTTTCAGATAAACAAGCTTAAATTACAATTCAAAAACCTCAGAAAACTGTCTTCAAAAACTTGAAAAGGCCAGAAACTAAAAACGGTGGTTTTGGCATTTCTCAGGACTACTTTATTGCACTAACTTCCAAAATGAGGAATCCACAAAAAGTAAAAGCGTTTCACAAGTAAGTCTGTTAGCTGGGTAAGAGCTCCTTACCCCACAAAGGAAATCTATGACCGCAGCACCATTACTTACAGATTCCTGCATGGGGTGGCTGAGAGGTTTGTCGAGAGCTGCCATGCCGCTTGGCATGTCTGGGGGATGTGACAGCTGTGGCCCATGCATGAAGTCATTCATAGATGTGCCACCGGGATTGCCGTGCGGGAAGTCAAAATTGCCATGACCTTGATAACTGTTGCCTAAAAGAGAAACAAACATGACATGAAAGAAACCATTTGTTTCCCAACACTGATCTCCCAGAGGATCCTGTAAAAGCCGTGTGGCGTGGCATGGCATCCTCCCTGCACAGCACAGGGCAGGTGCAATGCTGAAAACGACAACACTGTGATCCCCAGTGCTGGAGCGAGCTGGATGAATAAGGGATGAAAAAACAGCACTCAGCTTTCAAATACTGGCTGCTCTACTAATTGATGTACATGGTGCAACTAATTGAAACTGCTGACATTTTGAAAAACTACTGTCAAGTCACCACATAAACTTAACCAAGTTGAGAAGTGAAAGGGATATTAAATTCTATGGAATGTTTGCATTTGAAAGCATCTCGGTGCAACTCACTGACTGTCCAAGTCCAAAATTATTTATAGGACAGCTGTGTTATTTATGGCTATACTTCTACACACTCTGACTTCTGCAAAGCCTTTGACATGGTCC
>NW_010147579.1:0-12741 GCF_000699245.1 Pterocles gutturalis | reverse complement strand
TGATCCTTGAGGTCTTTTCCAACCTTTATAAGTCCTTACTTCAGTGGACTGTTCTTTCCAGTTCCTTTTTCAGATGATGGAAAAAAAAATAGCCTTGTTTCCTCCTGATGGCTTCTCGGTGTGGGTAGTTTAATTTTCTAATGATTTGCCTTGTAGTAGTGTATTAATCACCTGCTGACGCTGTTGTGAAGGGACAGTTCAGGAATGGTTGTTGCCTGGATCCTCCAGGAAGACAGCAGTGACTACTGTGTTAAATGTGTTACCCAGGGAGCCTGCTGAGCAGAGGGCAGATAGTGTCTTCTGGATGACACGTGCTAATCCCGTGCTTGTTGCTGCTAATTCCATGGTGTGTTTTTTGTTTCCCATCTGCCCCCACACAGTCGCATTAAGAAGGTGGTTTCCATTTACGGCAGCAGCATTGATGTGGAGCTGCAGCAGCGGGCAGTGGAATATAATGCACTTTTCAAGAAATATGATCACATGAGGTAAGTGCTGATGAGTTTTGGTGTTTGAAAAGGATTATTATAACCTACTGTGATCTCCTGTGTACCACCGTTTGCGCTTTGAGAGCTTTATTTTATGATTTTGGTGGGATTACAGAGGAAATAGAATCCCTTCCTCATCTGTAGAGTTTGTGAGTGTTTTAAGAACTTAATGTATCCCGGGAGATTGTTCTGTGATCAGAGAATTTCTCTGCCAAAACATCTGCAGTGCTTTGAGCTTAAACTTGCCTAATTTGTACTTCTAGGTGTTGAATCTTAGATTTGCTATCTGAGTAAGTGTCTGCAGGTAGCTTTTTCCGTGCTAGCATTACCACAGTAATTAGGTTAAAACTGATTTTAGAATGTCTTTGGAATAAACATGCCATCCATTGTCCTGTCCTCCTAAGCTGTGCTCTGAACTTGAGGTAATTCTTCCAATTTTTAGTACTTTTCTGTTTTTCAGAACATCTCTTACTGTATCTTCTTGTAGCATTTGTTTAAAATCTCAAATTCTGCATGGAAAGGCATACTCAGTGCATCACTCAGCATCCCTCTTTTACAATTCGTGAATGTGTTAACCTCCTTACACCTTATTGTTGAGAGGACCACATTCATCATTGCTTTGCTCAAGTGATTGTTTCTCTATGAGAAGTTAATCTCCTGCTTTGTTGCAATAAATAAAGCTGTAATTCTTTACAAAATAGTCATTGATCTGCTATGTGCAATGGTTAGTTGTCGATACATAGGAGCACCACAGGTTCTGTTTGGTGAGGATCGTAAGATTGGAGGAGATCTTCTGGGGATTAACTTTGTCCACCCTTGGGAACTTTTCATAAGATCCCATTGGATGGAGGAGCATCCATTTTAGAGCCTAGATGAGAGGACAGAGAGAAAATGGGTGCCACTGGACTAGATATTGCCTGTCTTTGTAGAGGCCTCCAAAACTTGTTTCAAAGGCTCTTCACAATGACTTTTTTCCATAGGTACCATCCTGTTCACTCTGTGTAGAATACAGCATCCTTTTTATTTCCTCTCTTCTCTCTTATGGCATCCATGCAGCAACTCAAATTGTTCTTGGAAAAGTCATGTTCATGAGCTAAGGCATGTGAGCTGCCTAGGGCTTCACATGGAGCCTATGAATGAGTGGAGAAAAATCTGGCATGAGAGGCTTTGAATCTGAACTGACCATTGCAGACACCAGTGTCTGGCAATCAGCTGGCTTTTGCTCAGATGGCAGTGTATGTTACTTATAGTTTTGGGAAGCGCTGCACTACCAAAAAGCATGTGAACTTCACTCAGTTTTACAAGAGAGCATCTGTATTTTTCCCCCCGGTATATTCTGGTGTTCGTTACAGTGTAAAGGTCAATGTTTAATAGTTTCTGCTCATTAAAGTTTTGTTCGTGGTCAAAAATATGCCCCGTTGTTGGGTTTCTTGACACTGGGCACTTTTTCAGCCCAAAAGATGTGTAGACAGTGTGGCTTACCCCTGTTCCACGCAGCACTTTGTGGCTTGATTTGCAAGGGTAATGGCCTTTCTTGTATTACAGACTAGTTCTCCCTATACAGGTTCTCCTAGTTTTTTGGTTTGCTGTCAGGGTTCTGGATCCCCTGCCTCTTCTTCAGTCACTGTGTCATTTCAGGAGGGTACTCTCAAGAGCTGAACTTCTCTTTGGAAACTTAATTTGGCTAAATGAGAGCATGGTGATTTGCTTTTCCAATGTTGTCACCTGTTTGGAGCTGTTAACCCTTCTGCAAAGAGAAGTCAAACGAGCTGACTCTCTGACTCAGCTGCATATGGAACAGAGCAGTCAAGTGTCCCCTGTCTGCAGTTAATCCACCATTGCTCAATTATTTAATCTTTGTCTTGGGTTTGTTATCCTAGCCCCACAGTGGAAACTGTGTCAAGTACTAGGGGAAAAGAGGAGGCAGGAGGGCTTGTTTGGCTGTCAGCTGTCAACTCGTGTATTTACACTAGCACCGAATGCCAGGGATTGCTTCTGACTGCCTCAAGCTGTCATGCAGACTTCACAGTTCCCCTGCACTGGAGCTAAAAGGAAAAGGCAGGTTGCCCTGTGTGTATCATCTCCTGAATGTCTGAGTATTTGGATTGGGATCCAGGAAGATGGCACAGTGTAACTATGTCAGCTTCTTTCAGGCCAGCCCTGCTTGAGAGAATGCCCGTAATGGAGAAAGTCACCACAAATGGCCCTACTGAGATTGTACAGACCAATGGAGAGACAGAGCCAGCGGTACTGGAAACCAAACCTCCGCCCTCTGGACTGCCGCCTGCTAGCCAGGTAACGGAAACTAATCCAGGATGAGTTTCCACTGCCGTCAGACCGCACTACTAGCCACTGCCAACAGCAAGCTGAGACCATCTTCCTCCCCCTCGCTGCCTCTTGGCCAGTCTGGCCTGGTGGTGATGGCACCATCTCTTTACTCTGGTGGCTCTAGTGTCACGAACAGGCGTGTGGAAGAGGTCATTGTGGGGAGTGCAAGAGCTGGGTGGGGTTAAGCCATGTATTCCCAGCCTGTCTCGGTGTGCACAAACTCCGTCCTGCTCTACCTCTGTGATCCCAAGAGCATGGAAACTAGATCTCTCGTGGGCCACGGGACCACAGCCACACTAAGCACCTCTCTGACTGGCCAGCAGCTCTGTTGGTCTTCAGTCTGAAAGCAGGTATAATCCATTACATTTGCAAGGGAAAGTAGCAAGAAATTGAATATGTAACTATTACATCCACTCTCATTAGGCAAATGATTTGTTGGACTTGCTGGGGGGAAGTGATATAACGCCTGTAATCCCCACTGCACCTACAAGTAAGCCAGCCTCTGCTGGTGGGGAGCTCCTTGACCTCCTGGGAGACCTCAACCTAACAGGTGAGCAGGCTGCATCTCTTCAAAAGTGCATGTTCTCAGTCCTGGGGTGGGATAATGGCTGACTAGTCCTTCAGTTTCTATCAGGTCCTAGTCTTACACTTGCTCATAGTGAGATCCATATTAGCATGCAGCTGGGAGTCGGGGAACGAAGTCACAGGTTGACTCTGCATGATTAGCTGGTGAGACGTGAGCATTTTCACGCTCCAGCCTGGGAAAGCTGTGAGCCTTTCCAGAGAGGTTTGGGAGATGTGAGGAATTAATTCAATGTAGATGCCTGCTAGCGCAAGAGGAGACAGTCCTTGTTAGTGAAAGCAGAGAAGGGGGAGGATGACAACACAGATGATTTGTAGAGCTTCATGTAAAGAAATATGTTTTGTAGCAGTTGATCTTTGGAGAAGGAGTAATCACTCTTCATTTTGTGACAGCGAAGTAATAATCCTTCAACATTTCTTGTAGGTTCTCCAGTATCTGCCCCTGCGCCCCAGATAGCACAGCCTCCGTTCCTGCTTGATGGACTTTCATCTCAGCCTCTCTTCAATGATATTGCTGCAGGTTAGGGACATGTGAATCCTTAGGCTAAGGTGCCACAGCAACCAAATAGAAGAGGAAACAAGGGGTAGTAAAAAAGGAGGGGGATTTGTGAGCAAAGTGTGGCACAAACACTGGAGCAGGAGGAAGGGGTGTGTTGAATCTTCAGAAGAGTTCACGTCTGGGGTAAAGTAAATGTCTTCTGTGATGTTGAGAATGATCTCCAGATTATGTAAGTCTACTGCTTTTTTGTTTTCTACAGGAATCCCCTCAATTACTGCATATAACAAGAATGGGCTGAAGATTGACTTCACCTTTGAGAGGTCAAACACCAACCCCAGCGTCACTGTAATCACGATACAGGCCTCCAACAGCACAGAGCTGGAGATGACAGATTTTGTTTTCCAAGCTGCAGTACCAAAGGTAGAGCCGCTTAGGGCAACTACAGTGATAGACAGGTTGAGGGCCAGCCGTAAATACTTCCTGCTCTGTACTCTTACGCAGACAGAAACTTGCAGCATGGTGAACAAGGCTAAGAGCTGTTAGTAGGTTCTCTTAGTGCTCAGTTTGGTCATCTCTTTCTAGTCTGAAAGTAAATGTTATAAATGTGATAGAACACCAGTTCTGATCAGATTGGACTGCTTCTGCTTGCACAAAATCTTGTTTAAAATCACCACTTTCTAGGAAAGTTGCTAAACCACACACAGAAAAATGTTGGGTAAAAAAATGTGAAGACAGTAATCTTTCCCTTTATTCCTAGTTAATTAGCTGCTTATAAAAGTTCAAATGAGTCCCTACATGGTGATTAGTGACAGTCCTCCTTTAAGCAGTGAATTATCTCCCCTTGCACTTAGCTGCAGTACAAAATATGGGAGACAGATATTGCCTCGCTTGTAGTAGAGCAAACCATTTGAGCAGGGTGTGATTGGAATGTTCTTCAAGTTTGGGAAAATACATTCACTTCTGGGAGTTTCACTTCTAGGAATTAGTAATGCTCTAACTTTAATTTGGGTAGGTTCCATACATGCTGTAGGAAGGAATTGGGGAAAAAACGGGTCTCCTGAAGTTAGAGGTGTGCTGAGCAGTCTTGACTGTTCTCTGTGTGCGACACTTGAAACAAAGCATCACTGCTGATCTTAATACACTACAGCAAGCCCTCACCCCCCAGTATTTGTACTGCCTGGATCTTACTTGTGTAGAAACAGGTGGGACAGTGAATATTTTGTTCTTGACAGATAGAGAATTGAAGAACTGGTTACTTGACGTGATTGTGGCTTTACATATACTGCCAGGGCCAGGGACTGAACTCTTAATTTCCCTTGCCTTCTCGCAATGCAAAAAAATTACTTCATGGTCTTACTTGATGAAGCATCAAATTATTTTCTCTTTGCCTTTTCTTCAGACATTCCAGCTGCAGCTCCTGTCTCCCAGCAGCAGTGTCATCCCTGCATTTAACTCGGGGACCATCACACAGGTCATTAAAGTCCTGAATCCACAGAAGGTGAGTGAGAACAGTTATTAAAGATGTTGTCTTTACTCATATTATCTGCATTTGGTGGCAGTCAGTTAGGGATGCATCTATGACGAGAGATAGGGAGTGATGGTAGTGACTTATGTGTTTTTAATGACAGTCATTTTGATTAGGGTTAGAAACAAGTTACAAAAAAAGACAGGAGGTCCTGGGCACAGGTTTGGCTTTCTATTTGGTTATACTGCTAGAACAGATTCACAGGTTTGCTGTCCTCTTGAGTTCATGAATGTCATTTGCATCAGAATGGTTGTTAAACAAGTTTTTAGGTGGCCTTTCTAGAGGAGCTCAACCTCCTGTTTGTGTGTGTTGTAGAAGTGATGTCTGAAAGGCAGGCCTCTTGCCATGTAAATACGTTTAACATTCACTTTTGCTGTCTGCAGCGGTGTTACTTGAAATGTTTGTTACACAAAAAAATAACTTGATCCATAGTCTCAACAAAATTGTAGGTTTTCTTGAGCAGTGCAATTTGTTTTTCATGTGATGAGTGTAGTTTTAAACAGTTGATGGAAATAATCTCTAGGTGTGATTTAATCACAATTCCATTTGTTTTACAGCCTTCAGAGACAGGCTTCAAGACTGAGATACAACAGACTTGAGGGGAGGGAGAGGTGTGGCCCACATGTCCTCCTTAAGAGGCTTTGCAAGTATTCAGATTGCATCAGAAAGAAAAATTGAGATCACGTATTTCTTCCTCTGTGGGACACTCTTAAGATCTTAAACATCTTTAAGAACTTAAAATATCTTAAGCTTTTCATTGGCTAATCCTTATGTACTGCTCTAGATGGTAAGTGTTGCTGCTAGACTGATGTGCAAATCAGAAAAATTCTCAAATCTCAGGTGAAGGTTTCACTGAAATGTCTGTCTTCTAGCACATAGTTTTTGTGGTTTCCACACATGTCCCCATATGTCCATGTAGTGTGCTCCCCTCTGCCTGTGTTAGGGAACAAGACTAATTGTTCTCTTTGTTTTGTATACATCTGATATGAATTTCTCTGTGGTGCTGCAGAGCACCTTTCAAAGATGACCTTAAAGGTATTTTCTGAACATGGGAGGGTTTAGGAGTTCTGCTGAGGTGCCAGAAGTCACGATATATCCACCTGGGAGGGGCCCCACGAGGTGGAATACACCTAGGGAGTGGGATGCTTCCTTGTGGGAATGCCGGAACTCCTGTGAACGCTGCAGCATACACAGGTGCAAAACAGTATTCTGCTACCCTCCTCTGTGGCCCACTGTTTTCTAACTCTTACCCCTCAGGCTTTTATGCATCTCTTACTGTCCTTGAGAGTGCTACTGCCTGAAAGGACAGCTTTGCAGGAACCCTGCCCATGGGGTAGTGTAGGTACCCAGAGCACTCTGAGGGAGGCAGCCTGGGAGCAGCCTTGCTGTGTAGGAGGTAGCTGTTTGTCTTGTCAGTGTTGTAAAAAAGTCTGTTCACCTGGACATGGACTGTCATTGTGCTGGATTGAAACTGATGGCTGGTTTCCCAAAAAAACAGCAGCTATAACAAAAACTGACACTGGTTATATTGACCTATGTGTGATAAAGCATAGCTGCTTTATCCTGAGGCTGTCTGGAGCAGTCACTGTCCTCCTTTCCTCCCTCTACTATCCCTCTTGCATATTTCCCTCTCAGTATGGGGAAAAGAGCCATAAATGGACAAGTTTTTGCTTTTCCTTTCAGGATTTTTGTAAAACAAATTTTTTTGAGCATGATGTAGGGAACCTGGCTGGAGCGTGCTGTGCTCTAGGTGTTATTAAGGGCCGCTGAGTGTCTGGATGACAGCCAAACAACAGAGTGTAAAAACAGCTTCTGAGCTATTCCACCATTTACTCACAGCAGGAGGAAATGTTCTTAGAGACTCTGTTTCTAACCTTTCTTAGGTTATTTCCTTCATAGTGCTACTGAGCTATGCAATACCTGAAGTTTCAAGGCCTCTTGCTTTGAGTGAACAGACAGGACGGGACATGACACCTCTCCCTGCCAGCTGAAGTGCAGAGCAGCAGGGTCCAGATCTGCCTCCTGCTTTCTTCTGTTGTTAACTGACATTTCAAGGCAGTTATTTTTGTATTTAGGACTTGGGTGCTTGTGAGAGTAGGGCCAGTGCAGAGCGATGTGGGTAGAAGCTGTGCTACAGCTTTTCTGAGAGCTTGTACCTGATCTGAGAACTAGTGACCCATCGACACCTTACCAGATCGAGCATTTATCTGCAGCCTCATAGCTCACCCTGCACATCCTTCCAGCAAGCTCTTGTGGGGAGGGCAGGCCCGTGTTTTGTATTCATGGGGTAAGGGAGGGGAGCTGGATGTGGGGGGATTCACTGACCTTTAATGAAGACCTGAATTTGATTTGTGGTTTTTCTCCCTCCCTTTTCTCTTGTAGCAACAGCTACGTATGCGGATCAAGTTGACATATAATCACAAGGGCTCAGCAATGCAGGATCTAGCAGAAGTCAACAACTTCCCCCCTCAGTCTTGGCAGTGAGGCTCTGGCACCATTCTTATTTTCACCCCACCCAATCAAAAGAACTCTGGGAAGAAGGTTGTGATCCTTGGCAATCCCCCAAACTGCACCATGGGCATGGGGAACAGATGAGACCTGCTGATGAGGAGGAATTTTCCTGAAGTGATTGCTGACTTTGAAGCATATCTGTTAAGACTAATCTCATCTCCTCCGCTGATGAGGCTGGCGGCTTGTGGAGGCTACTGTGCACTCTCTCACACATGCGTTCACAGCCAGAAGCAACATTCCCTTCTCTGCCCCCCCCCTTCCCCTCCATTCCCCACAAAGAAACACAGCCTTGTTGGAAGAGAAGTCTGGAATTTCTAGCAGGGAAACTTTCTTCTCTCTGCAGCAAGTGAGCAGCTGTCCCTTCTTTCTGCTGTCTCTTTCCCCTGGGGTGGGCGAGGCATGTTGTCATTCATTACTAGCTGGATTCCTTCAGGCACTTTCGTATGGGGCTCAGACTGGGGACTTGGGGAATGTCAGGCTGCCCTGCCTCCTCCTCCTCGTATCCCCCATGTCTGAAGGGGCTGGAGGCTTCTTACAGCCTGTTCAGTGCATTATTGTATACACCCACCTCTGTTCTGTGATACCTACCAAGAGAAGCTGGGCTTGGGAGTTCCTCTGCAAACCTGGGACAGTGCAGGAAGAGAGGGGCTGGTGAGAGCTGATAAAATTGCTTTGGTGCTGTACTTGGAAATGAAGACTTTTCTTGGAATGAAGACTTTACTTGGAAATGAAGAATTTTCTTTCTTTCCATCAATAGCTACAGCCATGCAGATTCACAGACAGTCTTCTGTACCTTTCCCAGAAAGTGTGGTGATGTATGAGAGATGTAGAGATCCAAGGAGCAGCTGGTGCGCTACCACAGATGGTTTCAAAAGCCTTTTAACCCATTAGTGGTGGTTTATGGGTAGGAAAGATGTATTCAGTTTTGTAGATCAGTCTTTGAGGGCTCTGTTCCTGCTGGGAGACTCATCAGAAACTATGCTGCAAAGTTGCTCTTCCCAGTAATTCCAGACCTTCTCCCCAGTTTAATTTCCAGAGCCTGTTGTAGACCTCCTGGATTCCATTTGAGTTACTTCTGACTGGGATATTTGTGTTGTGTCTGTAATATTGGCACTGAAATAAAGACCATGCGGTTTAAAGAGACCTTTTCCCTTTTTGTTACTTAATTGATCCTTGTAGTTTGCTCCTTGCTCCCCTTTCAGAGAAATGTGCTAGCGCAGGTTCAGACTGAAAGCAACTAAACTGTTTTTTGAATGGAAGCCAGGCATTTGAGTATTTGGATCCAACGATGCAAGGTCCAGTGCTCTTGTAAACTTCCAGAAAGCTGTGTTCAGTTACGCTTCCTAGTGAGAACTGTTGTCAAGGTGGTAGAGTTCTGTGGATTCTTGTAGAGGCCGTGTATAGGACATAAAGCACAGTGTGACAAACTATGCGGATGTTCAGCGCTCTTCAGGGAGGAACAGGGGAGGATGTATCTTGGAGTGTGCTGATAACTGGAAGGGACTCCAGCTTCCAGCCCAGGGCTTTCTCAAAAGAAACAGATGGCACGTTGGCTTTGTTCCTGCAGTGGGGCTTTCCAGATAGCGATCATTCCGTGCTCTGATGGCAAGCCTAGACACGGCTTCGTGTGTCCGCAAAGGTGCGAGCACTGAGCTCTAGCCCTTGCCAGAAGCACTGCAGGAGTGGTGCACAGTGTACCTGGGGAAGATGGAACACCTATTCTGCCCTTGAATCGGGAGCTTTTCTGAGAGCTTGTACCTGATCTGAGAACTAGTGACCCAGGTTGTTGTTCAGTCTGCTTTGGTTTTAACTGCATTAAGTGATATGATGTGGGACTGACAGAAGTGCTGGTCTGTGTAGCGGAATAAGTTTAGTTTCTCCTGGAGGGTGTTTTTGCTGCCTTATTGATTAAACAGGTTTGGGCATTTGAATTAGCAAAGAGCTTTATTATTCTACTGGAACTGGCATCAGCATGGGGTTATAAAATCCAGAAGAATGATGTATGTAATTCTGGGTTTTGGCAGGATCATGCCTTGGCTATCAGTGGCAAGTTAGATACTGTGCTTTGGCTAGAAAGAAGCACCATGAAGCACTCAGTCTTGCAGAAAATGGCTGAGTCGAAGTCCATGTGCAGGTACTGAGCCTTTATCTTTGTTGTTTTCACTGCAGTTGTGACTATTCACTGCCCCACTAGCTCCCACTCCTTAGTGCTGAAAGCTGAGACTCCAGCGAGCTCTGAGGGTGTCCCAGATACGAAGCTGAGGGAAAGTCTTTGCTGGAGTTCCTGAACACCCCGTAAGCTTTCCTGTTCTCACAGAACTGTACATGGTCACTTGGACTGAAAGCTGGCACACCTCAATCTCCATTTGTTTTTGCTGAGAAAAGAGCACTGGTGCAGGAGGGAGATGGGGAGAAAAGTAAACAGTCTCTTCCTTGGCCAGTTTGTCGCAGCATAGTTGGGAAACAGCTCGACTCATCCCTCTTGTTGCACTTGTTTTCTGTCCCTAAAGCAGCTGGGCGGTGTTGGTCTCTGGTTTTTTTTTTGGTCTTGGCTCCTTCAGCCGCCCTTGCACAGGGTGTTTGGGAAACGGGTGCTTTGTCGGGTATTTCTGAGTTGAGCTGAAGGAGGTGGTGCGTGTGCCTGAGATCCATTTTGCTTGAAGCCATCCCTTGGCTATGAAGTACTGCTTTGTAGCAGCCAGACATTTCTGTTGTCCTCGGAGCACCTTCCTGCCCCTTGCTGAGGGATGGGCACTGACATCATGCCAGGAGGGCTGGGTGTCACATGTTCCCATATCTGCAGCACCAGGTACCACTGCTTGCTCCCTGACCTCTACGTGCTTCTCAAGCTCTTGCTGCCGCTTTGTCTTCTCACTGGAGAGTACTTGCACGTCCACGTCTGAGGCACTCGGAGGATAGGGTGAGTCTTTTTTCCACCAGGTGAATGAAACAGTTCTCACAGGTCTGGTCAACGTTTTCCTTGCTTCAGTGTGAGGGGAATATAAAGGGAGCAAAATACAGACTTCATGGCTAATTTACTGATATGTGCATTGGAGACTTTGCAGCTGACAGAGACTGAATGTCTGTTTTTTTTAAGTGAATGTATTTTGAATCAGAAAATGACAGAAAGAGTAGTGGCCATAATGGGCCTGAGGGGGAGAAGATATGGGAAGGTCCTAAGATTTGACTTTGTCTGGGTTTTGATGGGACAAAATATGGCCTTGAACAACCTTTAGAAGCAATAGCAGCGAGGGGACTGCCGCCTATACAGTACCTGGGATATATAACTCAGAAGATGCTGAAACAGCTGGGAAAGGTGACTTGGTGCCTTCCCCGAGGCTGGTACTAGCTGCGAGATGGAGCAGCAAAGATGGCTTTTTTTTAGATCCGCTGGTGCGCTTTCTATGTGTTCATTTTCTACTTGGGGGCTGTGAGGGAAGGAGCTACCAGACTGCTTCCCTCTGGACTTTCACTCTATTCCTGTATATTCCTTTTTCTTTCCTGATGTTGTAATTTACATTTTACATAGAGCCCCATCCCACCTCTTTGACAGTGTAGTGAAAAAAAACAAAAAACAAAAAACAAAATCCCAAACCAACAACAACAACAAAAAGCCCAAACCTAAAACAAAACCCCAACAAACCCAACCAAATTTAAAGTGAAGACATGCCATTTGAGCAGGGATCCTGGTGGCATTCAAACTTCTGCAGACCTATTTTTGAGATGTGAAAAGTTTAAATAAATGCCGAGTCTTGAGTGAGGAGCATAATGGATGTAAACATTCACATGGGATGCATTAGACTTCTGCTGTGTGTATTGTCTTTTGGTTGAAACAAATTATGAAGTGACTAATAAAATGAGTCAATATTCAATGATTTAAAACTGTGTCTTGTTGCTTTTCGGAAGTACAGTGGGAGAGGACTTGCTGATTCTTAATGTTTGCTCAGGACAAGGTCAGATGATGTGAAATAATCCATAAGGGCAGAATTTGAAAAACTTCCCAGGAAACTTTGGAGAACAAAATGAGCAGACAATTACAAAATGCTTAAGCAGTTCATGTGAAATATCACCCTGAAAGAGAGCTCATCAGCTACCGGCAGCAGTACCTGTCCAGGTGCTAGGAAGCCGTGATGAGATCTTGAACACAAGATTTTCTTTTCCCTGGTGTTTGCAGCCTGCCCTTGGCGTTGGTTCCGATTCCCTTGCTGGTTAAAAAGCTCCCATTTGTACTCCCTGCCTCTGGGATGAGGGCTGTTGTGATCTCTGTGTCCATTCAAGCAATACCCCTGCCGGCTGTGAGGTTCTTCCTTGCATTGTCTGCTCACAGTAACAGTTTGTTGATAACTTTTGTGTGTTTTCTAACCTAGAATTGCACTTCTCTCTGCAAAGCACAATCTCCTCCGTAGTGCCACCTCTCCTTCCTTGATGGAAATTCTCTTGAGGCAAAGCAGTTAATGATCTGCAGGGCTGGAGCTGGAGATCAGTGTCAGCGTGCCTTTCTGGTGAAAACTTGATTTATTCTTAAGGTCTTATCAGCCCTCCAGATAGTGGAGAATTCAGAACTAGTGTCGTGAGCTGCCCGCTCAGGCAGCGGGGACCTGGTTCTGCTGCCCCTCTCCCTGCCCAGCAGCGGATCCCTGGTGCTGCCCCGCTGCCCCCGCACCGCTGGTGTGGGCCAGGAGGAAGGCGGGGAGCGTTCAAAGGAAACGGTACCGAGGTTCGGGTGGGGTGCGGCGATGACACCAGGGGTGTCTGGACCGGGCTCTGCAGCGCGAAGGGAACCTTGTCCCTGAACGGGGGAAGCGAGGAGG
>NW_010147578.1:260-5741 GCF_000699245.1 Pterocles gutturalis | reverse complement strand
TTTTGCTTATGATTCCCTTCAAGCAAACAAACTGCTTGCATCTTTTCTGGGGACACGTTTGAAATGGCTGTTTTGCTGGAGCATCATCTTGCTGAGTTACTTCTACAATTTATGATGAGTATCTGATGTCATTTGCAGGGAGGTTTAATAAACATCTCTCTGCTCATAGCCCTGAAATGGCTGCACATAGCGGAGATGAGGCATGGACTGGCTCACAGACAAGAGGGAGGAGTAGAGCTCTAGTCCTGTAACTAACGGCAAGTAAATAAGGCAGGGTGCGTAGACAGATCAATGGATTCAGCCTCTCCCTGCTCGTGAAGCCTCTGCCAGCAGACAGCAGCCCTCCATGAATTCACTACTCAGATCTGTGCCCAGCTCCCATGTATCACACTTGCCATCAAGAATGCTGATTCAGTGCAGTTCTGTGTGTGAAGAGCGCAACCGGACCCACCCTCGCTTGTCTGCTGCTTGGTGAGCACGTCCTCGTCCCTAAAAACCTGCAGCCGTTGCAGGGTGACTGCTCAAGCACATGAGTCAAAGAGCCCCTGAAAAGAAAAGCATCCACCCCCAAAGAGAAAGCAAAGACCACCTGAAGGATAATCAAAACATGTACTGGGCAAGTTTCTGTGGCTTTCCAGTGCTCCAGTGTTCCCAAGCCAAGCAAAACCCAGCACGATGTCTCCTTTGGGCAGGGCGCTCCCAGCACCGCTGACAGCATTTGATGTAAGGCTCTGGCCGGCCCGCAGATCAGCAAACCCCAGCATTTCCAGGGGCTTTGTTTGCCACAGCAGTCCCGCTCGCTACGCAAATGCAGTCTGCTGACCAAGGCCAGCAGGAGTTTTGCATGAATGCAGCCTTGTCCTGCAGGGCTGTGCTCGACTGGGCTGGCCCTGGAGTCCCTGGCTGGGGCTGCTGTGCAGGAAGCTGAGCACAAAGGCAGGAAAGCAGCCAGGAGGGCAGAGGCTGGAGCAGGCTGCACATCATCTGGCTCCGTCGTGTGGCATATTTATGGGTGTTTGGATGGCTGCAGTGGGAACAAGGAGGAGACTCACGTCCAGTCGCACGACAGGACCACAGTCTGGCTTGGACAGTTACTTTACACCTTTGTTTGCTGTTGCTCACCTCTGAGAAATACAGATGTGCCTTCCTGATGTCTGGGCATCTTCCACACCGAAAACTAGGAAGAGTTCAAACCACAATCCTCTGTCTCCTGCTGTTTTTCCTAGGAGCTTTCCTCTCATTTGTCCTTTCAGTGATGTATTTTCACAGTTGTTGGGGCTCTTGTGGGGCACAGCATGGCAGCTGGCTGCTGCTCGCCGGGGATGGGACACTGCCATGGGCTGGCGAGGGGAAGCGTTAGCCAGAGAAAACAACAAATATTCCCAGTGGAATTGAAGCTCACTCCTGCAGCCCATTTCTCAGCAAGCTCTCTAAACGTGGGCTCTCGCTGCACAGGAGCCCACAGTGAAGTGCTGAGGGCTTCTGGATGGTGCTGACTTGAGATTTACTGCCAGAGGCAGGCACAGGCGACCGCAGAAACTGTTCTGTTATCTCCCTCCCAGATGCTCGGCTCCCCCATGCGCTCGGCCCCTGCCGGGGGAGGACAAGCCGCAGCAGGAGCAGTGCCAGCCCACCCCCATGCTCTGTTCCACCCCCGTGATTTTCACACAGGCTCCAACAGTCCCTCTCTGCTCACAAGGACACTGAGCAATGCACAGGCAGGAGATAAGAGCCCTGCAGCCGTTTGCCGGTCAGCAGTCAGCTGCCACGGGAGCTTGGCCTTGGCCTGGGGCTCGCTCAGGATGACCCCAGCCTCTCAGCTGAGGATGGGGGGTGGCTCTGGGAGGGCTGTGGGGCTGGGGTTGGACCCCATAGGGTACCGGGGCCCACAGGGGTGTTTTCAGGGCTGTGGATTTTGGCATCCTGGATCTCGAGCAAGTGTTGGCCTTGATCCATCTATCTGGGTTTGTTGGGAACTCAGGAGAAAGATTCCTCCTGCCTCTGTTCTGCCTTTTCCTCGCCTGTATCTGCAGTGTTGGGATGCACACAGATGAGATCTCCCAGCTGCATCACACATACCGGGAATGCTGTGCCTTCTGGATGACACCGTGCCTGTATCACAGCAAATTACTTTTAGATTTGAGAGGTAGAGCAGCGGGTGGAAGAGATCTGACACAGCCCCTCAGGCGTACCTGCCACTCACAGCCACAGCTCCCTGCGCTGCTGTTTTGATCACAGAGACAATGGAGGCAATTGTCAAGCGGTAACTGATGCTCAGTGAACCTCGGTTCACGCCTCGTGGTGACAGCAGACTGAAGAAATCCTCCAGCACAGCACACCATTCCCACAAAGAACCCTGCCGTAGCTGGGCTGAGGCTGCTCCCGCGTCTTCCCCTGCACACACCCAGACAGCGGAGGCTGGGGAAGCACAGCACAAGCAAGCGGCACGGCCGGTGCAGGGCTGGTTCCAGGTGTGCACAGAACAGCATCCCATCGTGTCCTACTCTGGAGACAGGCTCTTTCTCTGCTGCAGTCCTTGGAGAAATCCTGTAAAATGAGAATCCTTCTCCTTAACTTCAACCTTCCACCACAGCATCAACAATTTACCAACAATGATTTTCCTCCTCGCATCCTGACCGTGTGTGTGTGCGTGTGTGTGTGTGTGTGTGTTCGGTGCTGCGGGTCCCTGCTCCTCCAAGGAGTTGCTTGTGCCCCACGGGAGTGATCATCCTGCAGCAACCTGCAGAGTCCCCCAGGCCCCCCTGTGTCTCTCGGGGTGGTGCTGGGCTTGATGAATCCTGAGGAGATGTGTCCTGAGAGAGAGGAGGGAAAAGGGAGCTGCTCCCCTCCAGAGGAGTGCTGCAGAGGCTCCAGGTCTCTTTCTCGATACCAAGAAATCCGCAGCAGTAATTGAGGTATTGTGTCTCCTCAGCCCGTAACACACATGCTCCCACTGCAGTCTTTCCAGCAGAAGCCTTGTCAGTTGAATGCCTCCTTGTTTTAATCCCCGAGATTGCTGAAGGATGCTGCTTTCATCTGATAGCATTTATGGACTGCGATAATGAGCTGTGGCTTGCTGAGATAAATTAAATTGCTCACCCAGAGGTGCAAACTTCATTAATGCCAGCAGTGAGTCAGATCAGCATTATTCTAGCACAGAATGTAAACAGGCTGGACACATGAAAGGGGATTTGGCTGGGTTATTTTGGGTTTTTTTTCCTCTTTCTTTTAACCTTCCTAATTGCTCTTGATTTGTATCTTTTTGCTGTGTGTGTTCAAACTCTACTGCTTCTCCACCTCTTCATCTTCTAGGGGAAACCATCAAGTAACACACCATTAAGGACTGAATGATTTGACTGCTGACTGTTAGCAGTGAGCAATACCCTACACTTTTGTCTGGCAAGTTCCTAGCTCTTTCACATATTTTAAAAGTTCGAAAAGATACTTAAGACTGGATCTGATGAGAAATTAAAGTGTGCTCCTTATTTCTGTACCAGTTTAGAGACTCACCGGTGGAAATAAGATGTTGCAGACCGAGACAAATGGCACAGAAAAGACAGGTATGAAGTTACCAATGCACGCACCATACAAATCCAGAGAGAGTCACTGTATGGTGTGATGGGCATGAGCTCAGTCTGTGTCCTCAGGGGTGACAGTCATGCACCTCTCGTTAGGTACAAGTGTGCAACATGCAGGGGTCACGGCGATACGGCAGGGTACAGGAGATTCCTCACCTGTTACATTCACCTGTGTCACCATGTCTAAAATTAGGTCCAGAGCCTGTGACGGACTGTAGAGGACCAGCCTTTGAGGCTCTGTGCTGGCACAAGATCAAGATGTCACAGGCTCCAGGTTTTGGGCTGTGGGTCCTTCGGAAAAGGTTGGTTTCTCCCAGTATATTTCCCTAGTACAGGTTGTGAGGATATCTTCTAGTTTCTTTGTACAGGAAATAACACAAATGTAACACAATGAAGTTAATTCATAATAGCAGTTAAAATCCCCGAGAGCACGGATTAGCCAGGGAGGCTTTAGCCACTGGAGAAGCATTTTCAGGAGCAAATGTGTGGGAGCCATCTGTCGCCTCACCATACGTGGTGATAGTCACAGCATGTCTCTCTCTGCATCCTGCTCTGAAAATTTACACCGTGGCTGTAGGTTGTCTAACATATTTTGCAAGTGCTGCCTGCCAAAAGGTGCATTGCACCAAATGGGACACAGGCTCAGTGGTGACAGTGCCCCAAGTGGCTCTGAGCAAAAGGCACTCAGCTGCTTTCCCTCTCTGCGGGAAGCCAAATGCAGGTCCTGAGTACTCACTGCAGAAAGTTTCCTGCTTCCTCTGAAGCAGGGTCACAGTAATCTGTTAGTTGGAAGCAAAAAAAAAAAAATTCCTATTGAGCAATGTGGTGAAAAGCTTTCAGAAAAAAGGATGTTGGACAGGGGAGCAGCTTGCTCCAGGTGACACCTGTGGCCATCCAGCACTCCTTCACCCGCAGTCGCAAGCACAATAAACTTTTCTTTCTGTTCCTTCACACAAAATCTTTGGCATGCACACATGTAAGAAGGCCAAAAAACCCTACAGGGCTTGCAAAACCTGACACAGTGCTGCACAAGCTTCTTTTCCCGGGGAGGGTGGAGGGAACAAGCATGTGACAGTTACTCATCACATTGCTTAAGGCAAGACTGGGAGGCAAGGAGATGCTGCAGCAACAGACATCACACAGCTACAGAATGAGGAATTGGCTGACAACAGTTTCCTGGCCCATATAACCCAGGGGTCAGACCAGGTGAGAACCTGAGCTGCAGTACCCTGATTCAGGGACAGCCTCATCCCCTTGTCTCTAAGGTCTTGTCTGGTATGTGATGATAAGATGAGGGGGGACCTGAATTCTCATTTGGCCAGTGGGATGTGCTAAGGACACACCTTCCGCCCCGCTTGCACTTTGCCCCTGCCCCAGAGGTGCGTCCCAAGACACGGGACCTGTGTGGCCCGTGACCATGCAAAGGTGTGCAGGCAGACAGCTCTCCAAAGCGCACACTGACACGTCCCAACCGATGCCTGGATGGCAGGCCCAGCAGAAAGCAAAGCAGCACTCAAAACCACTGGGTACCTGTATGGCACCACGCCTCGCACCATGTCTGTGTTCTTTACTCATTCTGACTTTGTGCACAGCACCAATATTTATATATGAAAAATGACTGTAATCTCAGCAAAAACAAACTGCCCCCTCAGTCCATTAATAAATTCAGTTTCACTGCCAAAACATTTTAATTTTCCCTTCTTCAGATTTGCTTTGTCTTCATTGTCTCTATTTTTACTGTGTTTTGTGACAGACAGCTTGTCTCTGACAAATGGAAGTTTGCCATTACGGTAAATCTTTCTGCAGCGTGGCCAGCAAAATATCAGCAGTAGAGGAGCCTTTCCTGTTTCAGTGATTCTGTTAATTAAAATCACTGCCTGTAATTTACAGATGCACTGTCTGT
>NW_010147578.1:0-229 GCF_000699245.1 Pterocles gutturalis | reverse complement strand
AGGAAGGGGAAGCGGCAATTGCTGCCCTGGTTGTCGGGGGCTGTGCAGCCAGGGCTGGGGGGCTGCAGCCCGGACAACCGACCTGTCTCCTGCCCTGGATGGTATTCCTTGGCCATGGGCATCAGAGATGCGGGATTCTTAAAACTCGCGTGGAGATGGCTCAGACGCTGGGTGTTCCCATTTCTGCCAAATCCCCCCCAGGGGAACGAGCCCTGTTCCTTTGGCGGTG
>NW_010147577.1:0-10990 GCF_000699245.1 Pterocles gutturalis | reverse complement strand
GATGAATATATTGAATAGCATCGGTTCCAAGTGCGAAGTTGACAAACATGAATGAGAATACTTTTGAGAGTCTGCAGAAAGAGAGGCTGAAACATAAACTGTCTCTCCTATGTTAATTATTGACTCAAAAGACTGCCCCAGGACATTGAAAATGCCCATGTTATTAACTATTTACTGCAAAAGAAGGAGGGGGAGACGTGATCCTCCCTCCTCAAATCCCAGAAAGTATGGGAATAAGAAAAGCAAGCGAAGGTAACTGCTAATAAAATTCTGGCTAATATATATGACATTTGCATTACTATATACCTCTGTTCCACTCACCAGAAAACACTACCTCTGGTTTTCACCTTGCATCTTCTATCTCTTTGATCCGTAATAAAAACATTTAAATACTCTGTCTTTAAACTAATGATTTGCAAATGAAGTGTCATTTGCTACAAACTGATTTTTAGAGTTAACTTGCAGCCTCTAACATAAAACATTATTAAACGTCACCCCATACCATTACATGTCAAAAACTCTTGAGGATGTTTGCCCATTCACGGGCAACTTTACATGCTAAGAGATACTGAAATGGCTCCATAAGTATTGTGGGCTGCTCACCAGCCTGATGTTTCTTGGTAGTTATGGTATGACATATCAATCACAACCCTTTTTAAGTATAGCCAGCTTACGGACTCTGTGAATCCCACAGCTGCAAGGGCTTGGAGAAGTAATTTGCAAAGTGACTTAAAAAAAACTTTATTTTTGAGGAGAAAAGTTTCATTTAGAAATGTTGATGCTTTTATCACCCTTTGAGACTGCTTTTTTAAAATTGTATTGGCTTCCTACAAAATCAGTCAATACCTAAGTAAATGAACATCTATTTATTTGCCCTGCTACAAATAACAAGAAATCTATCCTGTATTTGAACAAAGTCAGGGATGGTTTCTGTTTAGTTGTCTGTCCTCTTCCTATTCATTCTTAAAATTTATTTATCTTTTTGACTAGCTGTGAGATAAAGTTTACATAGATCTGCCTGCAACTCTTTCAAGGTCTCTTCCCTGAACAGTAACAGCTAATGTAGAGTCTAGCACTGAATAACATACAGTCACAGCTGGTTTTATTCTCTAAATGGATTATTTTGCATTTATCAACACAAAATTTCATCTGCCGCATTATCTTTCAGTCATTAAGTGCTATGACCTTTTCCTGCCCTGCATTTTTTTAATAAGCCATCGTTGTCCTTCACCCTCTCATAAATACACCACTAGGCTGATGTACACAGCCTACCCTAGTAAGACCCTAGTGGAAAAAATCCCTTTACTCTGCAAACTTGAATTTTTACTTCTCACATCCTTCTCAGAAGGAGACTTTCCCACTTACTGAAGAACACCAGAATTTTATAAGATGAATGGTGATGCAGTGTGGTGGATCATGTTTCTTGGAGAGGCAGCACACGGCATCCAACCACCCTATGTTGACTCCCTATCTCTCATTATACATATCCCTCTGCCTCCTCACCTAATCTTCATTACTCAGCTTCTAACAGTCTGCCTGCCACAAAGTCAAGACACTCTAGGCTGGCAGCACAAACAGACACTTTCCATGCCTCGACTAGTAACAGCTTAGGACGCATACTCCAGTTAACAATTTGGCAATTTCGTATTTGTGACATTTAAACTCCTGGGTAAGCAGCATCTGTCCTCAGAATTTCGTAAAAATTGTGTTATACTCAGCCTAAAACTATTCTGCCCCAATTTGAACCTATTTCTTTGCCTCACCTCCTGAAAAAAAAACATAGCAGCTGTAAGCTTCTCCACACTGAATATCAGTACAATGCTATCATGGTTCTTTCATACACTGATTCTACAGACAAACCAGTAGGGTTTCAACTTCTAATATGTTTGAGATAGAAGAGCTAATTTATTTACTTTTGTGTCTTTCACAGTTTTCTTCAAAATCTTTTTGGTGTATCTTAGTAGGGTTTGATATGCATCTTGGGAAAGTTTATTCTCTTTTGTATGTTCCTTATTTGGAATGACCACCACATATTCAGTTAGGACTTTTTATTTCTTTTATTCTTTTTTAGTCTGTTTAGAAACTAATTTTCAGAGAGAAAATGCACACTACCTATGAAAAAGATCCTAAAACCACCCCTTATACTTCACAGCACTTCAATAAATGTAACATTTTGGTTGTTTTGATTTCCTTTAAGAAAGGTTTCCTCCATTTTATCCAGACCTCTGTGGCTCTTACACTCCCACCAGAATGTTGAGATTCAATACACGGTGACTGCTACTGCACTGACTCTTTGCTAGTTACCTTTTGGGCCATGCCTGCCACAGTAATTCAGGCCTCAACCACAAGTTGTTTCTCCTCTTGTCTGTTCTTTGTCCATTCACTCTAAAATGTCATTCATGGTGTCAAAAAAAAAAAAAAAAAAGAAAAAAAAAAAAAGAAAAAAAGGCCCTGTCTTATATGCCCATATGATCTTTTACACTGTTCATCAGAAACAAAGTTTTTTACTGTTATTGTCATTTTTTACTCTCTCTTAGCTTACCACATTCATTGTTCGTTGCCCAAGCAAGTGATCAATACTGTAACCACAACATTATAATATTTCTTCTAATTGGAATCCAAAGGCA
This sequence comes from Pterocles gutturalis, assembly GCF_000699245.1. Classification (NCBI taxonomy): domain Eukaryota; kingdom Metazoa; phylum Chordata; class Aves; order Pterocliformes; family Pteroclidae; genus Pterocles; species Pterocles gutturalis. Next base: position 8,363 of record NW_010147577.1, on the reverse strand, counting down.
TACTGTGACACAGTTATTTAGCTTGTTTGAACTTGAATTTTAATGTGTCATGCCACTGCTCCACCAGCAAAACTATTCTGTTATTCCTGTATGGTTTCTATTCTAATATTACAGCTGCTTTCATTCCTTCTACCTTTTAGTATACTTATATTAATATCATTTCTGAGCTTCTAAGTATGCCCAACACAAACAGGATGTTTCCAGAGGGCTGAATAAATTTAGCGCACTTCAGCGTAGCTGATGAGGGCTGGTGTGCCAGCTCTGCCCACATTCCATGGAAGTGGGAGAAGCCAGGTCTAATCTTGCAGCCGTCACAGCGGCACCAGCTAGGATGATGCCAGGTCCTTCCCATCTAGAGGGGTAGACTTAATTTCACAAGCAAAATCCCATACTAACATCACTTCTGTCGTTCAGGAGATGCATTATTCCTGCTTCCTGAACTGACAGTGCAAGAGCAGAAAGGACGAAATCTTTGGTTTCTGCAGAGCAAGGTACGCCCTCAAATCTTAGGTCAGGACCTGGACAGTTTAAAAAAAAAGAGAGAGACCTTTCCTCTCCACCCTACAACTTAAGCAAAGTCTCTCAAAACTGCAAAGTAGCACATTTTAACATTTTTTTAACAATTAGAATTTATTACCATGGCTGTTTTTCCTGAAGAGAGCCTAACTTTTCAGTTAAGAATGAAATACAGTAAAAAACCCGGAGTTTAACATTCTTGTCAAGATACAAACCATTTTTGATCAGATACATACTTTAAAAATGGAGATCGAGCCATCTCTCGTCTTCTTTTTTCTGCGCAGACCGAGTTATGATGCTCACCTGCTGTTGCATTGAGGAAAAGAAGTAAGAAGGTAAAAGGAACCAGAGCAGAATCAAAGTACGAATGAAATGAACAGTGATGGTGCCAGTGTTGATTTTCTCTTGCTTCCCTGAGGCAACTGCTGTCCCAGTGTCCCACGATGCTGTGAGATGTGGAACACAAGCAAACCTTCCAGCAACTTCAGTAAGTCCTTCAGGTGTCCAAGCCAAAAACAACATCATTGGCATGTCAACTTCATTAGTGATAACTCAAACGATCACGCAATACAAGAGTTTTGCATGACTCAGCAAAAGATTATTTGAAGACTTAAATCCAAATCAAAGGCACGGACATCTTTGTTAAACTGTTAACTGTTTGGCCATTAATAATTACTTAGATGATTCCACAAGTGAATGCAGCATTTAAAAAAAAAAAAAACCCACAGACCTGTTCTTTACAATGAAACGTAACTCTAGCAAAACACCTGCAAAACAGACATGCTTCTGCATTCAAGGAAATGAGTAAGGAACCTGGCAGTAAGGAAGAGAGCAGATTCTGGATATAAAACCAAACATGGGATCTCATTTCCCCCAACCCTACAGCACATGCATTATGTGTACATGTGAACACAACATCTCCACTTCACAGTCCACCATTTGAATAAAGAAGGTACCTTTCAGCTGGTGAAGAAACACACAAACTGATCAATGGTAGACTTTTTTTAACCTGTCTGTCAGGAGAGTCACACATACACTCCTACGCCTCCTTCTTTGGGCTCTGAAAGGAGGGTACTGACTTTGCAGCCTCCCTTTACTGCTCTGACCGTCATGCAAGTCGATGAGACTTCAGTAATAAAGCAAATTCGAAGAGCAGTTCTAGAGGGCCTGACTGGTGACAAAGATTTTGGCTTACAATTTCAGCTTGTAACCAGACAAACAAGCACAGTGATGTCAGCTGCATTTCTCCAACAGACTTCATGCACTCAGTATGGCACAACCAAGAGCTGATTCCAGGAGAACACCTGTTGAAGTCACTACAGCTCTTCTCCAAAGTAAGGACTACATGGGAACTGCAAGATTGACCCAAAGTGCAAAAAAAAAAAGAAGATGAACTTAAACTAAGTAGGAACTGCCAACTACAAAATCTGTGGATTTGGAAAAAAAAAAAAGGAAAAAAAAAGTGTTAGAATGTGTTTTGAAGTATAAGCAAAATGACAGAAATGTATCACAATATATGAAATAAGCTTAAGCATGTTCCCAGTAGCAATAGAAACTGCACTTCATTTTCTAACAGTCAGGCTATAGCAACCAACAAATCAAAGCAGATAAAATGTCATATAAGATCTGCACTGATTTATTTCTTTGATTTGTTATATTTTAGAAAATAGCCATCCACAAATAAACTCAAATCAAGTCTGCTATTGCCCTTCATCAGCAGGAGGGCTGACTATAAGCTTGGGAGCTTTTCAGATGTTATTTCCCTGCAATGCTGGTGGTCTTGGGTTCCTGGCCTTTTCAAACTCTTTGCACAAGCCAGAACAGCATAACAGAAGACTGGGAAGAATTAACACCATTACAATACCAACAGTCCAGAGCATTATTAGCTACACCTAAAGAAATGGATCATATTTCCAAGTTACATTGAAATACAAGAATATTTCATGGCAATGTGTTGAATCATTTTAAACAAAAAATCATCAGTCACCATAAAGCCTATTGTTGTTTTCAAAAACTGGAGACTGGATAAAAAAATGACATGTAAGAACATGAAATTTAGCTAAGCCAAGAACATAACCAGGGCTTCTGAAAACCCTCTTTAAGACCACCATCTAATTTACAGAGCACAGAGATACTGCATTTACCTGTTAATTATCTGCTCATGAAAGCTTAATTCTGCTTGACTTCAGCATATGCAACTCCCACCAACATCGGAGAGCCATGAGCATATACTGAGAGAACCAGACAGTATTGTAAATAAAACGTTGATACTTTGAATGTTCAGCTTTCCAATAGTTTTCTCAAGATATTCAGTTTTATGAAATTCTTTAATTGCCTATGTTCATTCTTGGATATACGGCAGATTTTAAGGACTGTAAAAATATAAAACTAAGGAAATTAAATTCTTAAGCATAAACCATATGTGACAAGGTTGTAAGAATGATATAAAAGATAACCATCGTATACCAATGTCTTACGATAGCACCATAACTTCAGGGCTGCCGTTCACTTTCTAAGTATATACCTCTTCCTAGCGGTACGTGCAACATGTGCTGAAGCAGCACTGCTTATCTTGTTACATGCACTGTGTGACTCTAAAACTGTCATTTTATTCTGATTAAAATGCAACATAAGAAAAATTTATCTTCACACTCAGCACTCCTAGACCTAAAATGATGTGCACTGAAATACAGACATACCTTGCACTGCTGTCTTAGAACAAAGATGAAAGAATATTGAAATCACACCTGAAATTCCTGGTATCCTGAACTGTAACTTCATTCTCTGCATTGTACGAGTTTCTATTTTAGGCAGATGGGATTCTGGCTTTCCTATTTCAATCAATGCAAACTGCATATTTTCCCAAGATTCATCTTAAGGTCTTAGACAAAGATTTGCTACAGTGTCAGTGATTTAATTTTATTAATTTTTCACAAGTATTTTAATGAAATTTAATTTAGGTGATTACTGATAGAAACTAATAATCTGATGTTTCTCTCATGTAAGCAGTAGTTCAAAATCAAACACTAGCTCATTAATAATAACCAAAATTTATCTCATGCTCATATTTTCAAAGGCTATTTAGAGGACATTTCATATGGCACAAGCAGATAAGTTTGGTTTTCCCACCTTGTTCAAAGGGCATCAGTAATTAATCCAGATTTGGGGTTACACCACTCAGAACTGTATCATGCAAGCCTTCTCAGAATTTTTCTGCTATCCTTATCCTACACAAACATCCTAACCATGATATAATATCACCAAAAGCCAGACAATACTGAATTATTTTCTGCCCAACAAGCAAAAATAGATTACAAACTAATAGTTACAACACTCTTAAATCCTCTCTAAATCTATGCCTGTTTTAAACACAGATTTCCACTGTCAAACTGCTGATCATTTTAGATGTCTGTGGGAAGTTTCTGCCCATCCAGTGCATGGAGAGTCCAGACAATCAACATAAAACAGAAAATAGTGAACTCCACTGTGGAAGCTGGGAGAATAAAAGTTGTGTATCAAATTGCTATCGGCGGAAAAATATTGCCAGATCTGGACCTGTGTACACTACTTGCTCCAAATAAGGTAGATTCTTCAAAAGGGAGGTTAAGGAGCTGAAGCAGCTAATGCACAAAGAAAGTTGACATAAGAACCCTCTGGTCTCACTGCTTGCTACACCATCAGTGCCAGGGAAATATGGCTTCACAGCAGTCGTGTCAGGAATACAAATGAACGATCTCTGTGCAGTCACTACAAGTGAGACTAACCACAAAAGTACCAGCGTAGTAAGACAGATTCAGTGGAAAGCTTTATTTTCATAATTTTTCTCAATAGATTTGGGCTCTCTGGAAGTTTTGTGGGTTTTGCTTCTTTTAAACACAAAGGAAAACATGCATCTCTTAGAAGTGCCTGTTTCTCTGGCAATGAGAAAACATGGAATTCAGATAACTTCAAATAAGCTATTTCCATTTCTCTCCCCAAAGAAACAAGAATCCCTTGAAAAGGAAACAGCTATTTGGAACTAGTGAACACCTGCAGCTAAGCAGGTATTACCATCTACTACTTTAGACAAATACACACAATGCTACTCTTACCGTGTCCTCTCATCACTTGTCTTCCCCATTTACTAGTCTAATCATTTCTTGGTCAGATGGCTAATACTAGACTCCATTCCCACAGAGGATGGGACTGTCTTTGACCTCTTCATTCAGTCAGTGTTTACAGCACAGAAAATACCCTAGAAATAATAACAACATTCTTAAAATAATCTTCTATATTCCTAAACCACCTCAAGGGGAAAACTACTACAAATATTGAAATTCAGCATCAGACAAACGACATTCTTTCTTGTTCACACACAGAGGTTCACTAGCTCTCTAAAGAAAATGCATCTGACAGAGGTCCTAACCACCAGCAGAACCACCACAAACATGCCAGAGTCTGCAGAAGTTCTTGCAGGAGCAGAGAACCAGTGAGAAGCTCCCGGTTCTGATTTCCATAGTATTTCTCCTCCCCGCTCCTCTTGATACCTGGGGTTTGTATTTTTTCTGGATTTCAACTGGTGATGCACCGCAAATCTCCCTGAGCTGCCCTGCTCTCTGCAGCTGGGCAGCAGCCCGGTGGCTCCTTGGTGGGCTGCTAGAGAGCTCACCCGGGGAATGAGGTCTCCTGGGCTGGGCAGCTCACACCTGCCAGTTCTCCAGACAGGCTGCTAAGGCCAGGAGGGCAGACCACACAGGCTGCTGCAAGCACTACCACAGCAAACGTCGCCACTCTTGCAACACACTAGATTCCCATGCCTGGGGAGCTGCTGGTATAAGGACTCAGTTGCTTTTCATCCTCAGACCCTACCTCAGCAAAACATTTATATGTAAAGAAGTGCATAGTTACACACATTGCTATGCTGCAAAGCAACATAGAGAAGTCATGTTCAACCAGAGATTTACTTAGAAGTAGGTTAAAGTTTCAAGATATTTTTTTTTTTCTAGAAAGATTAAAACTCAGAAAACAGAGAAAACACCAAAGGGAAAAAAAAAAAATCCATTAAAATACACACAAAGACCTTTTCGTTCAACCAGAATCTTGCAGTAATTATTTAACTACTGATTGAAATACTTCACCGAATATTGAGAACTGGTGTGAGTACACAGCTCATCCAGTAAGCTTGTCCACCTGATATAAGCTTCAATTTATGAAAAATTTAGCCTTTAGGATGAATACCCTAAAAAGGTGTGGTTATTTTGCAGCCTCAAAATAAATAAGGTCTTCATCTGTCCCAAGTACTCCTTGAACATCCTGGGTGAGCTGAAGGCAAGCTTCTTATTTGTTTTTTACTCCTGGCATTTATAAGAGGAAACAAAAATCAAAATAATTAAAAATTTATGGTTTTATTTATCATAGACTTGAAAGCATCTTTATTTGCTATATGAGCTCTTTCATTCTTAATATTGTCTTCTCATACACCACACGTAATTTCATGGCTACAACAGCACATGGAATCCACAAATATTACCACCATTGCTCTTTGTCTGCAAACTGATGTGTGCCAACTACAGCATATAAGATAATGAAACACTTCACATATTATTGGCAAAGTATATGAGCTGTTAAATACGGGACCTCACAGTCTTACAGCCAAACACCTGGCAAAGTTCAAATGAATTCCACAGGTTTGGTAAAAGCTCATTTTTCGTCACTTATTCCGTGTCTACTCAGAGGCATTTTGGTGGTATAAAAGTCAAATATTTATAGCTCCATGCCTGGGGAGGAGCATCTTTCCCATAAGCCTTCCCAAACGAAAAGCAACCCAAAAAGCATCGCTTAACATTCTGCCAAAATAAGCCTTCCTTGGAAGCTGAAAAAGTTTGGCAAGATCACCATCCCACAGCCAGCATTTTCTCTCCTATTTTTACCCAGTCACTGAACTCAGCTTGGATCAGCAGAACATCATGAAAAAGGCCTTTCTAAACACCTTCTGTTCAAGGCAAAACAGGAAGCTCTGTCATAAGTGAACCTGCTCATTGCTTCCTCTCTTCAGCCTGAGAAGTTCAGACAGCCTGGATGAGTCACAGAGAACTTAAAGACAACTTCTGGGGTATTCAGACAAATAAATCCCAAATTTCAAAAGTCTTGAAGCCTAACTATCTGTATGAGCCTCTCTTCAACGAAGCTGTTTGTCTAACTTCACAAAGAACATTACAAGGCTCCTTCATATATATGGACAGCCTGCTCTGCAGGATCAAGTGGTCTGAAATTCCCATTTGACTTCAGAAAGTCTGGTGAGTGCTCAATACAGCTTTTGATTGCTAAATGCAGAGTAATGTAAGTGAAGAGTATTCTTTGTCCAAACCAAACATTTCCAAGTCTACGCTATATTCTGCTGTACAGGTATGATCACTCATAGCCTACTGTCACCTTGAGAGCGATACGTATGCTCATGCTGACAGAAAAAAAAAAACCTCACAGGTCTCAGCTCATCTGCCATTACAGTTGCTTGTAACGCTGTCCTGGGAATCTTCTTTCACAGTTTTCTGCTTTCAAGATGTAACCCTGTACAGCATAATGCAACCTGTCAAAACTAATATCACAAAGCCTCTTAGAGATGAGACACTAATGGAGAGGAGATGCATAGAAGAACGGAATGGATCCATAGCAATCCAATGAACAAAATGCTCCTGCTTGATCTACTTGAGCTCTGTAGGAGGATAACATCCAGCACACCCCTGGGGGTTATTCAAAAGCCTACTAAGAGATGGAAAACATATAGCCAGTCCAAAAACAGGAAAATCAAGCAAGGATAAAGGCATTCAGAAACTCTTGCATCTACAACATTGGTTAAGACACACGATAACTGAAGTAATTCCCATCTGACAGGTGTTCAGCAGCCTATACAAAATGAAATGGTGGTTTCAGTGCAGTTAGTAGACAGATGTTTACATTATAGATGGAACTACACGGCAAGCTCAGCAGAGAAGCCAAGCAGCTTTGCTAGGTTAATATACCAGCAATAATGGAAGAAAGCATCCAAGTCCAATACTGCTCCCCCCCACTTGCCGTTCATGGGGTCAGTCCAGGTCACAGCCAAGAAACCATGCAGGAAGCGCCTACACTTCAGCTATCTGCTCTGTCTGCAAATACAGGCGTCCAGACAATACAAGCATTTCACACAGACACTAAATTAGCAACTGTAAGCAACTTTTAAAGTAATAATTAAAAAAAACAACTACACCTGACAATTGCTTATATTCCTTTAGCCCCTAAAAAATTTCGTACTGTAAACTGACTTTGAAACATGAATAATCCCAAAATCTCAAGTGGCCTTGGCCTCCTCAAGAGCCAGTCTTGAAGCGTGGACTAACTGTTCTTGACTTTTTCCCTGAGGAACACACACATACAGACCTCTGTTACCGCATGGGGCTGTGCTGCTCAGATGAGTTTGCTCCTGTATCTCAGGGAGAATACTTGACAAGGGAAAACTGAAACACACAAGGTTCAAAAGGGCAACACACTCAATTGCTACTGAAATTCAACAACCTAATTACTCGTTCTGATCTATTTAAGGGCTGTTTGTTGTCGGCTTGTCTTAAATAAAGCTCATTTGAGAACCCCTCTAACGGACAGAACCCTCAGTTTCAGTGGCGGGCACCTGCCCCTCTCCCCATGCCACGACCCCTGTGCTGGCAGCTCTGCACGGCCTGACGAATCCGTGCCAGTGCCAGGGCCCCAGTGCTTCAACTGAGTGGCCTCGCCCAGGCCCACCGGTGGCCACCCCACCCCTACCCACGGCCCAGGAGGGCCATTTCCCCTCAGCCCCAGGCCCTTAGTCCCTGGCACCGTCTCCAGCCCCACCA
>NW_010147576.1:574-1118 GCF_000699245.1 Pterocles gutturalis | reverse complement strand
TCCTAAATATGTTATTCGCAGAGGCGCCGGTTTCCTGGTCCTGGCTTGGTGTGGGATGCATCCTGAGCAGGACCCTGCCTTCCAAGCAGTTTCTTACAAAAGGCTAAGCATGGTGTCCCTTCCCCCACTCCCCCTGTTACCAAACGCTTGGGGGGGGGGGAATGGGGGTGACTCGTTAAGAGTCATTTAAAGAAACAGAGCCATCACCTTAACCTCTTCCTTGTCGCCAGACAAAACCCATAACAGGGGGTGTACAAGAAGCTGGGAGGGACCATAGCCCACAACTGCTGGCTTAAGATTTGACCTGAGGTTTAGGAATGAGACCTGAATTGGCCAATAGTACATTCCATCTCATGCAGGTCATGCCCAGTATATAGTGGAGGTCCTGTCCAGAAGCTCTCTCTCTCTCTCTGTCTGTTGTCTCTTGCTTTCTCTGTCAGACGCTCAGGCTTTTCTCTTTCCTGGGATTGCAGTATTGGGACTCTCTCTGCTGCTGGATCAGTCGCTGGGAACAGGCTGGGCCTTGGTTATCAGGTGTTGAGCA
>NW_010147576.1:0-455 GCF_000699245.1 Pterocles gutturalis | reverse complement strand
TTTCCCTTTACACCTTTAATTCTCTTCCCCATTCCCTGGGAGGTTAGAAGGTTAGCAAGCAGCTGCGTAGTGTTCTCCACTAGCTGGGGTGAACCTGTGACAGTTGACCTTGCCCGGCTGTCTGATGGCCACCAAGCCACTCTGTCACTTCCCTTCCATCCGCAGGACAGAGGGAAAACATACCATGAAAGGCTCGTGGGTCAAGATAAGGACAGGGAGATCACTCAGCAATCACCCTCACAGGCAAAACAGAGTGGAACTGGGGAAAGCCATTTAAATAATTGCCAATTTATAAGAGAGTAGGGGAATGATAAATAGGAACAAATCTAAAACCACCTTCTCCCCACCCCTCCCTTCTTCCCAGGATCAACTTCTCCCCTGAATTCTCTGCCTCTTCCCTCCAGGCGGCACATAGGGATGGGGAATGGGGCGTGTGTTCAGTTCATAACATAATT
>NW_010147575.1:18487-18831 GCF_000699245.1 Pterocles gutturalis | reverse complement strand
CCCCTTCCCATGGCGTTTGACAGAGGGGAAGGAAGGTGCTGAGACCCCCCCAGCCCCCTTGGTGGGGTATCAGGGGGTGCTGGGCCTCCCCAGCCCTGGGGGGCGCTCTGTGAGGGTCTCTTGCGGGTGCTGAGCACCTCCAGCGCAGGGTGGGTGCTGGGACGTGCCAGTGACACCCCGACGCTGTGCCTCACCCCCGGCTCCGTCTCCCTTGGGGCTGATTTTTTCAGCAGTGTGTGTGTCCCCCAGACAGGGATTCAATAAAATGTTTTTGGAGGCAGCGGGGCACCCCAGACCCCCGCCACGGTTTTGTGGGGGTGGTCGGCCTGCGGGGGTTTGGAGGG
>NW_010147575.1:4599-18470 GCF_000699245.1 Pterocles gutturalis | reverse complement strand
TTATGGACCAGCCTGTGCTCCAACCCATGGGAGAAGAGGCTTTTTCCCAAGGATGACTTTATCTTTCCAGAACATCGCTTTCTTACGTCGAAAAAATAATTTATAGCCTTGGTAAATCCTCCGGATCGTGTGCCTGGCTCAGCAGGGATGGGCTGGAGGGGCTTTGAGGTGGTCCACGGCCACGCCGGGTGGGAGATGCTGGAGTCCTTCAGCCCAGGAGCAAGAGGAGTTTGTTGTGGGGTGGGTGCGACGTGCAACTCCTGGGATTGCTTGAGTCATTCCAGAATGAACTCTGGAGTTTAATTAAACCTCAGGGTGTTGCCCAGCCTACTCATACTGAAACTTTTCCCCTCCCTCCCGCTGCTGAAGAAGGAGCTGGCGAGGGTTGTGCCCCGCTGTGGAGACCGCAGGATTTGGGGTGGACACCTGGACTACGCAGGGCTGCTTTGTCTCCTGCTTCGCAGGGTGAGATGCTGGTTGGGAAGAGCGCAGCCACGCGCCGACCCTCCTCGGCAGCGGTTGGTACCTCCTGAGATGCGACATTTCCCGTAGTTTGCGCCGTAACCAGGGGGAATTCTTGTGACAAAGCTGGTTTGTGATGGAGAGTGCCGTTGTGTTAGATTCAAGCTTGGTTTTGGTGTGGCTTCGGTCCTGGGAGCCGGCGGTGGGTCCTGTCCGTGGGGCTGGGCTGCTCTGCACGGTCCAGAGGGAGACAATAGCCACGGGGTGTGTGACCCCAAGCTTATCGCGGATAAACCCCTGCCCATTGTTCTGCAAAACTCCTCTGGATACGTTTTCCCCTAGATTTATCGTAGCAAAGTGCTTTTTTAATCTCACTTATCTCACTTTGTGCATCTTCTGGGGCAGAGCGGGAACAATTTCAGAGTCTGGAGGGCTGAAGGAGCTCTGCAGAATCCAGGGACTGTTGCTATCGCGGCCTTTCATCCCTATAAAGGTTTAAAAATCTCTTAAAAAATGTCTCAGTCATTCTGAAAATGAGTTTTAACTCTCCACTGCCTGGTTAATTCTTTGTTACACCAAAGAGAGATCCCAGCAGCCGCTGATCCGCGTGGCAGAGGGCTGGCAGGGTGTGTCCGCGTTGTTTCAAACGAACGGTCCAGCTTTCCCCCATCCACACGCCTCAGAATCCAAAGCGCTCCGTTCGTTTGATTCCTCCCACGGTACGGAGTCAGCGTCTCAGACCATCCTGCTTCGGCTCCTTCTGCCTTTTCCCATCCGCTCTCTCCGTCCCTGCCTGTCCCGTGGCAACGGAGTTCCCGCAGCCTGCTGAATCCTAGCCGAGCCGTCCCTCCCCGAAGGGCGTCTCCTCTCCCTGCTGGGTTTTTAAGAAGTGATTTTTCTCAGCTGGACTTTGGAGGCGGCTCTGAATCAGTTCAGAACTGGAACCTGCTCTTCCCTGACCTGGCTGGGGAATGCTTTCCGCCGGCGCTGGTGCAGCTCTAAATCCTGCGCGATGCAGAAAGAGCCTGCCAAGAGCATCGTCCGGATTCAGCCCATCTGAGTGTTTCTGACCCAAAATCAAGGTGGGAAAAACACTGAGAAACATTCAAGTCAACACCGTAGCGGGTCCTGATGCCTGTTGCACCACCGGAGCGAGTCTGTCACTGGTTTTTCATACCTGGTACTTTTAGGCAGCTGCTTCTATAAAGAAAAAAAAAAAATCAAACACCGTTTTGGGCCAAAAGTTGGACTCCTCGTGGCGTGAGCGGTGTCCAGGCTCGCGGCTGAGATGGGAGCGAGCGGCGTTGTTGCAGGACAGTTTGGGATTTTCATGGCCTCTTGAGCGATGTCAGCGTTGGGGTCGATGGCTGTAAGTGGTTCTGCCAGCCCAGAAAAGCCTTTGCTCTCCAAACAGCCCTAAAATTGTTAGGAAGCGTCGCTATTCTTGTTGGTTTAATTATTCCCCCTTGTAAAGCCAGGCGAGCGTTCGTTGGGTAAATAGGAGGGGTGGAATTTCTTCTCCTTTCTCAGAAAGCGTCTTGCTCGCTCAGCGGCTGGGGTGGGATGTGATGGAAAGCCCGAAGCAGCGATTTGACTGGCTCCCGCGGTGATTCCAGCACAGCTTAGGGAAATGTGTCACTGCTTCTCCGGATCACCCGTGTGAAAATAACATTCAACGGGGCAGCAAGGGGGCTGCGTGTCTTTCCAGCAGCTTGGGAGGTTTTCATTGAGCGCCAAAGCTCCTTTCCCGTTCAATTAAAGAATAATACAGAAAGGAAGTTTTTTGGGGGTTTGGTTTTTTTTTTTTAGTTTAGCTACACATATGGATGTGCCAAGCGGTTGGAAGGACTTATTTCAAATTGAATTTTCAGGTTTGGAGTATGGACTCTGAAATTGGGGGGGTCCAGCAGGCACCAGCCGTCCTGCCCTACCTTTGGGGTCAAACTGGGCTTTCCAGTGATGGGCTGGAGTTTGGATTATCCTCATTTCTCCAGTTTGGAGTGGGCTGCAAGCGGCAAAGTCGATCTCGGTTCGGATTTAACGTGCTCAGCATCCCCGGAGCAGAACCTGCCGTGGTGCCACCTCCTGTCGTGCTCCTGGCTCTCCTTCCCCCCGCACACTTTCTTCCCCCCAGCATTTCACCTTTTTTTTTTTGTTTTCCTCTTTTTTCATACGTTCTCAAAGCATTTTAGAGCTCACAAATGCTGCGAAACGGTGAAGAATTCCCCTTCCCCGAGGACCGCAGGTGTTTGGGGGCATCAGTCCCTGACGTGGAGATCCTGCTCAGCTTTTGAATTGCAGAAAAGAAGCTACTCGGTGTTTGTGTTCTTCCTGAGCATTGTAATTTTTATTTTTTTTAAGACAAATATCCTCTGGAGATGAAAGCTGCTCAGGCAGCTTTGTTTTCTGGAGTTTGCGCCTCCGCTTTCAGCCAAGGTACAAGCGCTCTCTGGGGACGCGTCAGCAGCTCGCTGGAAGCCCGTGGACGGCACCGCTCCGTAAAACAGGGAAGCAATCCTCATCCTGTTTCTTCCTTAATAAATTGGGGGGTTTTCTAGCTCCTGCTCGCTGTGATTGGAGCCAGGCTGGCACCTCCAGCGATGTTGGCTAAACCTCTGTTAAAAAAAAAAAAAGGAGGTTTGTGCCTTTCCGAATCCTCAAAGAGCAAAATTCATGTGAGCTCCTCGTATTGTTGCTGCTCCTCGCTCGCTTTTGAGTTGCTCCGATGCCATATTTCCATGACGAGCTCCAAAACTAATTAGAAAAGGCTCTTAAAAAAAAAAAAAAATAACGCAAGCCCGGCGAGTTAAAATCCTCCCAAGCGGTGGCGAGGTTCTATTATTTATTTCACATACAATCCCAACCAGACCGACAGGTGGTAGTCCCGTTGGTTTTTTTTCTTTTTTTTTTTTTTTTTTTCCCCTTCTAATAATTTTTTTCCAAAGCGGATTGTTGCCTCAAACCCCTCCAAACCTGAGCAGAGAGCTGCTGCCTGCCGAGCCGGCGGGGGAGCCTCCCTTTGTCCCGCCGTGGCAGATAAGTGGAATTCCAGACGGCTCGGGCTGCGTGCAGAATTTCGGCCGGATCCTTGAAAACCCTGAGCCCGGCTGCTCCGCAGATCTTTGCAAGATCCTTAAGGCAAGCGAGCTGGGTGAGGAGGGAGAGAATATTTTATTATTTTTTGGAGCTGATAGATTTCCAAGCAGATAATCTGGGATGCACGTGAGACCCTGAGGTTAAGGATTTTATTTAAATCTCATCGTTCAGTGGGAACGAGCTACTTTGGGTTACGATTGCGCTTGTTTTTTCACCCCTAGCGTGAATGCTCTTCCACTTCTATAAAAGATGAGTCTTTTTAGTGCTTTATGAAGACACTAAACCTGAAGTTTAGCAGAAATCACGCATTTCTGCACTAAGCTTTTTTTTTTTAATTCGCTTTCCTTCAAGCAAAACTTGTCCCGTGGTTTCAGGTGGGCTTCGGTGTCCTGGGAATTCGGTGACTCCTGGAGAGCCCAGGAGGGTTGAGCTCCCCTCACCTTTGTTTTTGCCAGTTTTTCGGGATCGGGAAGGAGGAAAGGGCTGGAGCAAAGCCCTCGGGATGCTTCTGTCCCCCATCCCTACAGGATGCTGAGGAGCTGGGGGCCAGCGAATTTCAGCTCCTCTGAGCTGGAAATGAATGATCCGTGCTGGTGTTGTACGTGCAGAAGGGATGTATCTTCTGAGTAATTCGTTACTGTTAGATCAGCAGGAGGCTAATTAGTCTGGCTAATTGGGATCAATCTCTTGGGTTCGCACATGCCAGCTTTGATCAAAACTCGTCCGCATCTTGTCCAGCTCCTGTTTGGGTGGGAAGGTGTGGGCAGAGAGGAATTGAGCTGAATATTTGTCCAAGATCTCTTAAAATTCCATTATCTTTGCTCCGATGGCTTAGATGCTGGCTGAATTTCTGCTGTGGCCTCTCTGTGACTCAGGAAAAAATGTATTTTTTGGGGAAGATCTTTGCAGCAGAGAACTCCAGAGACTTCTCAGCAGCCCAGCGCTGTCGGGAAAACAAGAGATGCCTTGATGACACCTACACCGCATTTCTACAGAGAAAGCTTCGCTGTACCCTGGAACTCGTGCACATTTTGTGGACGTGGGAGTGCCAAGGAGAGCGTGCCTTTCGTTACTCACCTCGAGAAGACATTTTTCAGCAATTCGCCCCACGGTGCTGGGTAGGAAATAAAATCCTGGCGCCGGGAGGGAGCTGCTGCCATCAGGGACGCCAGCTCTCGGGGTTGGTGACGTCCTGCCCTTGGGATACGTCAATCCTGGGCTGTACACAGCAATATCCAAATAGAAAAGAAAAGGAAAATAATTACTTTGAGACAACTCTTGCGTGGGGATGGAAAGGGTTCCAAAGGCCGCACGGTGAAATCAAAATGGGAACTGAGCCAACCGTCCCTGCTGGCAGCACTTGGTGAGGACAAAAATGGGGTTTTCTCAACCAGACAAAGCTTTTTCTGTTTTTTTTTATAATTTTCTGCTGGTATTTCGAGAATCAGCGGGCAGGGCTGTGATGGATTTTTGAGGAAAATGGTGAGTGGAAGGAGATCGAGAAGAGCATGAGCTCTTTTTCCTCCTTCTTGTTGAACTAAAGCGATGTAGCGTGACTCCCCCGGGCGCAGGAAAGCGTGTTTATGGGCTCATAGGGAAGGGAGATGGTTTGACCCTGGAGACAGGGAGCACAGTTCGAAACAGAAGATGCCAGGAAGAACTGAGGGGCCATGTGTTGTGTGCTCGTCCTCGGAAGTATTTTTCAGCTTCTGCAGGAAAAACAGGTATCATCACTCGCCTGCAGCAAGAAATTCCCTCCTTCCTTCAGGACTTGCCGTGGTATGAACATAATGACAGCTTCTAGACCAGAGATTTATAAATTTCCCTGAGGGCTCATTCTGCTTAAAGAAAATAAAATGAAAAGGAAGGCGACGGTGGCGTGGATCAGCTCTTTGCTGGTGCAGCTCCGTGGATCTCGCTGCTGACTGGTGCCAGTCCCCATCCTCCCCTTTCCCCTGCTACAACAGCAGAAAGTTATTCCCCTTTTTTTTTTTTTTTCACGGCTGATTTCTGTTTTATTTCTCTGCAAGGGAAGAAGCTGTGAACGACGTGGCTTCAGCTGTGCCCCATGCGTAGACGGGGACCGAGCGGGGGGTCAAGCCCTGCGTGGGGAGCTGAGGTTATTTTTTTTTTATTTTTCCCACTGCAGGTAACCAAAATGAATTCTGCTTAGCTCAAACCCTGCCCTGCCTGTGCAGGCTCATCCCCAGTGCAGTTAATCTGCGAAACGGAGCATTCCCCAAGGTGAAACCTTTTCCTGATTGTTTCGAGCAAATATTCCTTTGCTGCTGAAATCAGTGTTAGCTTTAGTTCCGAGGTTAACTCTGGTTCTAACTAGAGGATTGCTGCACGCCTTTGGAGCAGGTGTATTGTTTTAATAAGCACCCATTTGATTTTAATACTTCTTTTTATTTTTTAAAAAGGTGAAATATTTGAGTACCCCAACGGGGAGGAGGGGGGGAATCTTTAGGAGCTGCCGAGCGGCTCGGAGCCGGAAGGGTGGTGCTGCCCAGGCAGAGGGTGTTTCACCCCGGTGATGATGGAGCTCTCATTAACCTGCTGGAATCTTGCAGAATGACTATAAACGATGGCTTGTGCAATCTCCAGGCTTATTATTGATAATGAGGCTGTTTGGTGGCAGCTCGGCGCGGGGTGAGGTCAACAGTGGGAAGCTTCAGCTCTGCACAAGCTCTGGATCAGCGCTAAAATCTCTTGTGTTTGGACTTGGAGCGTAAAGAGTCCCGTGTGTTTTGATCCCTTTCTGCCTTTCCTAGGGAGAAATGCAGGCAGAGGAGATGCAGTTGAATCTGTCAGAGACCAAGGTCAGAAAAAAACAAAAACCAAACTGCGAGGAGGAGGCAGAGGTCTGGAGCTGCAGCGTTGAGTTCCTGGGAAGAAAAAGGTCCGGCGGGTGCAGAGACGATTTGTCTGGTTCAGCGGTGACGTTACCAGGGGCTGTCTGTGTGCCACGGTCCATCACCGCTGCCCAGAGGGTGACAGCACGGTGGCACCGGCAAAGGACACCGGAACCCCGCTGAAATCGGTGAATTTAATCACAGCTGTCTCTTTGGAGCAAGTGTATGGTTTTAATAAGCATCTATTCGATTTTAAGACTCTTATTATTTTTAAAAAGGGGAAATGACATTTGAAGAGCTGTGATTTTTGGCAAATTGTGTTTGGGTGGAAATGAAATTCAACTGAAATGTTTTTCCACATCCTATGCTGCCTGGATGGGAATGCTCATCCCAACACGTCTTGTGCTTTCCTTAAACCCAAGGAAATATTGCAGCTGGACTGACTTGCTCCCAGGCACCACAATATTTCGAGCTACGAGGCCTCGTTCTTTCAGCTTGTTTTAAGCCAGGGAAATATTGAAAGTAAAAATGGAGCTTTGCTGGGTTTTGGGATGTTTTAGACACCTGGGAAGGGGTTTCGGCTCCTGGTTGGTGACTACCAGCACCGCGGTCCTCTGCCCTTTAGTTGAAAATATTTTGAGCAAAAAAAAAAAATATATATATATTTTAAAGAAGAATTGCGTCTCATATAAAAGAAAAGAGCCTGGAGTTTTGAATCAGCCCTTGGTTGACAAACAGCCCTCTTGCTTTAGCAGCAGCGCCTGTCCCCCAGCTCCCAAGTGATGCTGGTGACACACCTTTCTCCGCACGTGGCAGCGAGGAGCTGGGGAGGTGACAAGGACAGGCCAGCTCCTGCCACCCAGCTCCCAGAGCCCTCCTGCAGCTCCAGCACGAGGTGTCCAAGGCTGGCGGGCGTCGTGTGCGACGCACGAGAGGTGCGGCATGAAGGTATGACAATAACAAGACCCATTTCCTTAGCTCCTCCGGTGTTTGTTCCTCCCGTCGGCGGCTTCATCCGTGGGGTAGGACGGGGCTGGGAAGCTCACCGAGCAGGTCTGGCGTCGCTGAGCCTCGGGGCTGGGACGTGGAGTTAGTCATCACCAGGTTGGTCCTACGTAAAGCTTTCCCCGGCGAGAAGTCGCAAACAAAGAGCTTCAGCGCCCGCGTCTCTGTGTTTATTTCTCTTCATCCTGTGCCTCTTGCGCTTCTCTCCGAGCGGCGCCTCGGGCACGAGCTGACGTGGAGAATCGAACAGAAGTGAAGCTGTTGGGCTGCAGGCGTGCTGGACTCGGCGCGGAGCGACGACGTGAAAACCCCGCAGCCGCGGACACAGCGAGGGTTTTGTCTGCTCGCAGGGGTGCGCGGGTTCTCGACTCGCTTCCTTCCTCTTCTGGGCTTTTCTCGTTAACCTCAGAGTATTTAGAAGTATTTTTAAACCTCTCGTCTTGAGAGGCCAGGCTAGAATTGGCGCTGGCTTACAAAGAGGCTGTGTAAAGTCGGAGGGAGGGAGCCCAGATCTGCAAATATTTATTATTTGAACAGGGCTCGTGCCCCCGAGCTCGGTCCCCTCTTCCGTCGTGGGCTCCTCTGCCAGTCCTAGCAGCCTCGGCTCCTTTTGCCAGAGATTTCCCCATCCCGCTGCCTCCACACAAGGAAGCTGATGATGATTTTTTTTTTTTTTTTGCAATCTGTGGAAGAAGAATTTGTGGTCCAGCCCATAGCACTGGTAGAACCGTTGCCTTCACTTCCCTGCTTGTCCTGAGCAGCTTGCTGCCATAAATTATCCATCCTCTCGCTTTGATCAGCTTATTTTCTGCTTTTTCCCCTCTCTCTCCTGGAACATCATCTTAGGCCTTGTCTGCCAAGCGAGTCCTCTTGTTCCTGCCTCTTTCCCCACTGCTGTCCGGCTCCTGCGCTCGGCTCCCGCTCGACGCTGGCACGGGTCGGGGTACGGGCACCCCTAAACTGGCCAGCACAGGGACCAGCCTCTCCAAAAGCTGTCCGGCCATTGCCAGGCTGGAGCAAGTCCTGGAAGCCGTTGGACTGGATGTTTTGGGGCGTTATTGGAAATGGGGGAGCTCGGGCAGAGCAGATGCACCCGAGGCGTGCGGCGCTGGGAGCTGACTGTGCACTGAACATCCTGAGTCCCAGCGTCGTGCGCAGCCAGCAGCTGCGAGGTCAGGCTGCTTCAAAAAATATCTTGTAGGCTTGTGTGAGAATGCCTTTGTTTAAAAAGAATTTAAAAAAAAAATCCCACTTGCTTATGCATCTTGTGTGCTGCCTAATTCCTCTCTCTCTCTCTCTTTTTTTTTTCTTTTTTTTTTTTAAATGCATCAGGAATTTTTCTTTCTAAATTCCCAGCGAGTTGTATTTGCTGGGTGTGAAAGCTCTGGGTCTAGAGGGAGAGGCAGGGCACCGTTGGGAACCTTAAAAACCTGCATGTAAACAACGTTTTTGTTAGTAAGCTGCCTAGACATGAAAGGGCGATGAAGCTTTTCGTAGAAAAGTGCAGAGGAGAAGAGAAGGGCTTCCTCGAGAGTAGAGGACCTGCTCTACTAGCTTGTTTGTCCTCGAAAGACAAAGCTCAGGTTGGAAAATCTTGCATAAGTGGGGAAAAAAGGGAAGTTCTGCCCAAGCTCAGCTGAGCAGAGACTGGTGTGAGCCAGGTTAGCCTGGAAATTAGGGGGAAAAAATCTCTGAAATGACAGAGGAGTAATCCAGAGAGCACAGACCTGGGTAATTCAGAAGAGAATAAAATAACGTTTTATATATAGAGCGTCTGTAGGAGTGAGAAGCGGAATCAGAGATGCAAGAAGCTGGTGCCAAGCCTCCCTCTGTAGCTGGGGAAGGTTCTGCCGAGGACACCGCCGTGAGCAGGAGCAGCAGAGCTGGGGCAAGCGAACGTGCAGAGGTTTAAGATGAGCCCTGAGCCGCCAGCTTGCAGCGAAGGGGACTGGCCGGGGACTGGCCATGAGCGTAAGCTGAGGGTACACGATGCGCAGGATTTAACCCATGAGCCGGTCATCGCTTCAGAGGAAGAGCTAAGGAGGAGGAAACTCTTTTAGCTTTGCCCCCTTGATTACTCATGATGGCTTAAGAGGATGAAAAAGCAGATCCAAAAGTTTGAATTTAAGAGGCAGGCTGCTGTCTGGTTTGCGAATGGAAATTGTCCATTTTTCAGCCCTCGGTTGCTGCAGGGCTGGTGGAGCAGCGCTCCAGGGAGTCACCCGGACCATGTGCTTGGAAGTGGATGGTGCTGACCTGCTCTCCTTCCCCTTTTCTCTCCTTTTAGGTCGGGGACCATAAATTCAGCGCTCACCGCATCGTGCTGGCTGCTTCCATCCCCTACTTCCACGCCATGTTCACCAACGACATGATGGAGTGCAAGCAGGACGAGATCGTCATGCAGGGGATGGATCCCAGGTAAGGCCCCGAGGAGCGTCAGTGAGGGCGTCCAGAGGGACCGCGGGCATCGGCGTCGTGCCTCCAAGGCTTGAAATCCCACCCTCTCGTGGAAACGGCACCAAAAAATGTTTTTCTATTTATAGAGTCCCATGCTAGCTTGAACTCAGTGGATTTTCTGCCTTTTCTCCCTTTTTTTAGCGCACTTGAGGCTCTGATCAACTTTGCCTACAACGGTCACCTGGCCATCGATCAGCAGAATGTCCAGTCGCTGCTGATGGGGGCGAGTTTCCTTCAGCTGCAGAACATCAAAGACGCTTGCTGCACTTTCCTCCGAGAGAGGTAAGGGCTCATCTCCTGGCTTGGCTCCCTGCTCCCTACCAGCAGCAAAGTTTTGGTTTGGGGGGGAGCGGGACGGCTCCTGCCGGTGTGATGGGGAGGTTTGTGTCTCCCAAGACTCACTGTTCTCGTTACCTAGAAAATAATTTATCAGGCTGATGAGATGCTGTAGCTGGGACACGATATTTTGGCCAGATGTAAGAACTAATACCTGGAGTAAAACAGAGTGAACATTTCCCTTTTTAAGAGTTAGCCCATCGTACGTGACTGCCTGTACCACTAACGAACCCGTCCTCGCAGTAATCCCCCCGCTGCGTGTTTAAGAGGAGAAGAACAAAGCGACTCAGCCAAGGAGCTGGACAGGAAGCTGTGGCAGAGCCTTAAATTGATCCCATGTTTTTTTTTTTTTTTTTTTCAATTCCCTCGCTGTGTTTGGCTGCAAGCTTTGTTCCAGCAGCATGGTCTGGAAACGGAAAAGCAAGGCTGTTCTTTGGAAATGTACCACGCGCATCTTCGGATGGTGCCAGGCAGCCTTACGGGTTTCATTCCCCCTCCTGTCCCCAGCTTGATTTCCCTGCAGCTGTTCAGTGTAATCCTTGGCGTGATGTTAAACATGCCTACCAAACAAATGGGACGTCACCGCCAGTTATTTTTCTTTATTTCTAAATATCCTAAAACTATGGACTGGGGAGAAAAGTTTTTCCTCCGTGTCTCAATTTCCAGTCCCCTGTGCGTCCTGTCTGCAGTCTGTTTAGAATTAAGTTATGGAAGGCTACAGAGTATTCATTTTTCTTGAGAAAAAAAACATTTTATTTGAGATACTGGATGTGACACCAAGCTGGAAGGAGATGGGTTGTGTTGTTTTTAGGCTGGATGAGGCTTTGGGCAACCTGGGCTAGTGGGAGGTGTCCCTGCCCATGGCAGGGGGTGGCACTGGGTGGGATTTAAGGTCTCTTCCAACCCAAACCATTCTGTGATGATTTTAGAGTCCCTGCTGGCTTTAGGCAGTTATATCTAGATGAGGCAAGGTGATTTGGTTTCTCAGGTATAGCTGCCAAAGTTCCCCCAAATCCACCAGGAGCAACTCCAAAGCTAAGTCCTGGATTTGAGTGCACAGCTGTCACTTGGATTAAAAACAAGAAAACTGGTCGACTCTGACCACCCTGAAGAGCTGGAGCATGCACCCTGAGTTCTTGTTTGGACGGGAGTGTCCGGGACACGTACGTGTTTCTGCAGAGCACTGTAACACATCATCTTCTCCAGCTCCTTCATGCCACCGAGCAGGTTTCTGCAGCGGCCGTTGGGCTGAGCCGGAGAGAGGCTCGGATCCCCAGCGGTACTTCTCACTGCCTAACCTCCAGCTGCAAAAGCATCTTTGGTGAGAAAACCTCCTTCATCTTGGGAAATGGCTTAATGAAGCTGTAACAGATGCTGTGCTGTAGTACTTGGAAAAGATGCGAGATGGAAAACAGAGGCTGATGGTTTGTGCAACGTGCTTGAATCCAGCTTTGTCCAATAGTGGAGTTTAAAAAAAAATAAAAATAAAAGAAGAAGAAGGTGCTGGATTTTTAAGTCGTGGTTTCCATCCTCTGGCTCTGCTGTGGATTCACCTTCAGTGAGCTGGAACCTGCCATCGCTGGAGAGGACACAGCTGTGGCTTTTGCTGCATCATGTATCCTCAGAGGCTTGCGTTGCTTCATGGAAGCTGTTCCTAATTCTTTCTTCTCTTCCCATTCATCTGACATGACTTTTGCTCTCCTCTTCCCCCCTTTCCCAGGCTTCACCCCAAGAACTGTCTGGGAGTGCGGCAGTTTGCGGAGACGATGATGTGCGCGGTGCTCTACGACGCTGCCAACAGCTTCATTCATCAGCACTTCGTGGAGGTCTCCATGTCCGAAGAGTTCCTGGCGCTGCCTTTTGAAGACGTCCTGGAGCTTATTTCTAGGGATGAGCTCAACGTGAAGTCTGAAGAGCAGGTGAGCGCCTCGTGTAGGTCTTGGCAGAGGGATTTATTTTTTTTTTCTTGAAGGATTTTTGGTTGCTTGGGAGTGGAATGGGGTCATATCCACCCTATTCCAGGGCTGCGTGAAGCTGAGAAGATGCCCTGGCACGGTGGGTACATGAAGAGCTGCTAGGCAGAGCTGTGATGACTCCCTGAGCCCCACAATCCTGCCAACGTTCCCTTGCTCTGAGAAATGCCTGGTAGAGTTTCTCGGACCATAGATTTTGCAAAATATTGTTTTGAGGTGCTTTGGTTCATCGGTGACCGAGGTGGGATGTGTTGGGTCCTGAGGACCTTGAGACTGGCTTGTTCCTGGAAAAAGCAGAAAGCAGGGCTGAGCAACCGGGGCTGGGCTGATGGTCTGCAGGAGAAACAGAACCTGTCCTCGAGCCGGGAAATGTGTCCTGCTCTTCCCGAGGAGGTGACAAATGAAAAGCAGACCTGTAGCCATCCCCGTGTGGGGTAAGAGAGCGCTCATTAACCAGCACTTCGTCTGAAATGCCCCTGAAAGGGCACAAGTGGAGAAGGAAAACCCAGCTCAGGCATTAACTGGGAGAGTCCTGAGAACCAAGGAGTACGTGTCTCCAGTTAAATTCAATTAAAGCAGGCTGCTTTTGTAATCTGGACTCATCCAAAATAGGGCAGGTGAAATTTTTTTTGCTGATTTTTGACAAGGTTTTGCATTCTGTCCCACCTTCTCTAACAAAACTCTCTTTCCCAGCTCCCTCAAATGTTCCTGCTAACCATACCATCCCACGGGACGATAGGTCAGGATTATTGCCAGCTAAGTCAGAGGCAGAGAAAGCAATGCCAAAGCCAAGCCGCCCGAGCATCACGCGATGGGAGAGCGCTCTGGTGCTACATCGAGCATCACCCTTCTGTCCTGAAACCGTGTCGTCTGAGATCAGAGAAAAATCATTGTCAACATGTGGCTTCTTTTCCATCAGGAACTTGCAAAAAAAGACCCCAAAAAGCAACCCCAAAAACGCCACCATCCCTTGTCTCCCTTCCGCAGGTGTTTGAAGCGGCATTAGCCTGGATACGGTATGACCGAACCCAGAGAGAGTCGTTCCTACCCGAGCTCCTCTCCAAAATCCGCCTCCCCCTTTGTCGACCTCAGTTCCTCACTGACCGCGTGCAACAAGACGACCTGGTCCGGTGCTGCCACAAATGCAGGTGAGGCTGGGACAGGGGGTTAGAAAACCACCCAGGAATGTGGGTTTAGCAGTTTTAGAAACTGAAATTCCCTCTTTCTGTGGATGGAGCACCTCACGTCGCAAAAAACCAAAGCGCCCTCCCCAGTTTTAACCTGGCAGCAGGGTCACGCTGCCGTCTGGAAGTATTGACCTTGGTGGGGGAAAGTCACTTGCTTTAATCTTCATCTGACTTAAGATGGTCAGATTCCATCCTATCAGTCGAGCTCTTTAACTATTTGACTTTGATTTCAGGGACCTTGTTGATGAGGCAAAAGATTATCACCTCATGCCAGAGCGCCGGCCGCACCTCCCGGCGTTCAAGACGCGTCCTCGGTGCTGTACATCGATCGTGGGATTGATTTACGCCGTCGGAGGACTTAACTCAGCAGGTACCTTGCATAGCCACTCCCTGCTCGCTGGGTAGGGCGGTGGGATCGCGGACTTTGAGGCTTTGGGCAACCTGGGCTAGTGGGAGGTGTCCCTGCCCATGGCAGGGGGGGGGACTGGGGGGGGTCTAAG
>NW_010147575.1:2825-4568 GCF_000699245.1 Pterocles gutturalis | reverse complement strand
TGGTGCACCCTGGGCTGGTGGGAGGTGTCCCTGCCCATGGCAGGGGGTGGCACTGGGTGGGCTCTAAGGTCCCTTCCCACCCAAACCATCCTGGGATTCTGTGACTCCCATGGACTTCACGTGGACCTCAAGGGAAGCGCTGAGCAGTTTCTCCTCCTCGGTGCAGCACTTTGAGCCTTCCACTGGAACACTGGAGGTGGCTGCGCCCATCGTTTGACATCTTCCAGCTACAGCCTCTCTCTAGCTGGGGTTTATTTAGGGCAGCGACTCTTGCATGTCTTAAAGAATCAGCGTTCTGAGGATGGTGCCCTTGCCTGTAGCAACAAACGGACCTTGGAGGATCTAGGTGATGGTGTTGGGGTTGTGGGATCACACGTGCAGACAGACACAGTGCGTGTACACGAGCCCAGCCATGGGGTAAAAAAGGACACAAAGTGTTCGTGGAACCATCTGCTGGAGCCCCAACCAGCCTCGTTAAGGCGGGACGGAGGGAAGCAGCGACACCCAGAGATGTGACATCGCGGGTCTCTGCTGCCCCTTTGAGGTCAGCGGAGATCCCGCTTGCACAGCCCAGGGCTTGTCACGTCTGGTGGTGCGGAGCACGGGCACGCTTTGGAACGCTGAGCAACCTTTTTGCGCTGTGGAGTGCAGTTATGTGAGTTTTTCAGAGCCAAACTCTTTTTGCAGGCAAGCAGAGACGTGGCTGGGAAATGTCTCTGATTTGACTTTGTGGGAGCAGGGAGGCTGGGACAGGACGTGTGAGAGCCCAGAACCTGTTCTGGGAGAGAATCCTGGCTGTTTTCCCAGGGAAGAGCAGGAAAAATCCCCGTGTCAGCCCCATCCTTGGGGTCAGAGCAGCAACCACGTATCCCTCAGGTGCCTCTGCTCCAGGCGAGCTTGCTAAAACAGCATTTTATCCCGTCTCCCTCTTTTTAATTTGAGTAGCAAATTTTTATGCAGGTGACTCGCTGAACGTGGTGGAAGTCTTTGATCCCATTGCCAACCGCTGGGAGAAGTGCCAGCCGATGACGACGGCCCGCAGCCGCGTCGGGGTGGCGGTGGTCAACGGGCTGCTCTACGCCATCGGCGGCTACGACGGGCAGCTGAGGCTGAGCACCGTGGAGGTTTACAACC
This sequence comes from Pterocles gutturalis, assembly GCF_000699245.1. Taxonomy (NCBI): domain Eukaryota; kingdom Metazoa; phylum Chordata; class Aves; order Pterocliformes; family Pteroclidae; genus Pterocles; species Pterocles gutturalis. The sequence continues at coordinate 3,434 of NW_010147575.1, read as the reverse complement.
CGGAGATGGATTCCTGGTCCAAAGTGGAAAGTATGAACAGCAAACGAAGGTACGAGGACCTTTGGAGCAGGAGAGGGGAGGAGAAAAAAAAAAAGAGATTGTAGGAAAGCTGGAGGTGTTGGCTGGTGGTAGATGCCAACTGGGAATTTCCTGGGTGGGGAAGCAGCAAAAGAAAAAGGAGCGGAGCGGGATGGAGGCAGGTGGGGTTTGCTTGGCCGTATTTGGGGCAGGGAATTCATGCGAAGTCTGGGCGCTGCTGGCTGATAAGTGGGGAAAACCGTCGGCAGCTCGGCAAAGCGGTAGTTGAGTGTCTTGGCGTTAATTGAGAAGGAAAAGCGAAGGTAAGAAGCTGCTGAGCGGTTTGGGCTGTAAGCTACAGAAATGTCTCCATTCTGGTGGCATCAAGGGGTGAAATAAAACTGAAAGAGAGCGATCAGGTGCTGCTGGTGAGGTCTGTGAGGGTCTGAGTCCCCGAGGAGGTGGTCAGAGCCCTGTTTCTTCATATTGTGACACGAGGTGATGGGTGAAGCGCTGACGAGCACCACGTGGGAAATTCCTGTGCTGCTGGGGGTCAAATAAACCCATTTTACCCCCTCTGGCCAGAACTGG
>NW_010147575.1:0-2795 GCF_000699245.1 Pterocles gutturalis | reverse complement strand
AATCCCAGCTGGGAAGGAGAGGATTTTTTTTATCGTCCTGGGAGGGGAGTTTCCAGCTGAGTGGAGGGTGTTAGTGCTCGATGAACAGAGCTGCCCAGTCCCCACCAGCCCAGAGATCGCCCTGCGGGTGGGTTCGGGAGCTTACCCCGCGTTATTCTGGAAACCCACCTATGAAGTTGTGCCATCGTCGTGTCCTCCCCACCGCAGCACGGTAGCTGCTGCTGTGTTTAAACATCTTCCTGGCGTCCAGGGTTCCTGCTGCGGTTTTTTTTGCACTCATGTCACTGAGAGTTGTTGAATTGTTCGCTTTTCTCCGAGCTTTGCAGCATTTCTTTACCATCGTGGTTTGTCTGGTTGGGTTTTTTGTGGTCCGAGATGTTGAGCACACTGCAAGCAGCCAACTACGTAAAATCGGGGGCATCCAATTTGTAGTGGAAAAGCTTTTATTTTTGTTGTTTTTCCATAGCAATGAGGTTCCTGGGAGGTTTTCCCACATCTTGCTCTTCCCCGATTGGGTTGTTCTGCCCTGAAGCCGAGCAGAACAGGCATCGGATGCTCTGGTTTGGAGGAAAATGTCAGTTATTGTACAAACCGCTCAGCTCCGGCTGTAGCGCTGGGGTTTTATCGCTGAGGATTGCGTTGATGAGATTTTAGGAGAAGCTTTGGCTCCATTTTCCAGGTGGGATCCTAGTCTCTTGTCTGCAGTCCCTTTGGGAGGCAAATATGGCATTTACAAGGTGTGATAACAGGGTCAGGCACCTCGGTTTAACGATGCTTTAAGGGTTTCATGCCAAACTTTACCTTTGACAGCAATTAGCGCATCTCCTGAGGCTGTGCGGCGACGCCCCTCGCCAGCGTTATCTCCCACCAGCAGCAGCAGGGAGGTCCCTCGTGGAAAGCTGGAATTACTGGGATTTTGACCCATCATCCAGGGCAAAATATCTCCATGTCTTTTGGTTTAATTCCTTTGATCAGGAAAACAGGGTGTGGCTATCCCACAAGCATCTGCCGCGACTTGCGGGGCTCAGAGCTCGGGTGGGGTTGGAGCGGCTGGGCAGCCAGGAGGGGAAGCAGGAGGAGGAGGTTTGGTGGGGTTTGGCAGCGCCTCCGGCCATCTCACGGGGTCCTGCTCCTTGCAGTGCCATGGGGACAGTGGTGCTGGACGGTCAGATCTACGTCTGCGGCGGATATGATGGAAACTCATCCCTCAACTCCGTGGAGTCGTATTCTCCAGAAACAAACAAGTAAGAGCTCTTGCATGCCCTAAAAGCTGATCCATCCATTTGCCGCTGGGGCTGTGGCACCGCTGGGAATCCAGGCTGTAGAAGGAACGTAGTGAATGATGCAGAAAAACATTTACATCCCGACAGCGGTGCAGAATCCCTCCTTGCAAGAGCTTACCTGGATGCAAGCAAACAAAACCATGGTTTAAATAAAACAGGCAGGAAAAGGAGAGTTATGAGAACCCAGTCCTAGAGAATGGGACCCAGTTGAGATAATCTGGGGGCTGGGTGTGTGCCATGCCTGCAGGACCCTCGCTAACCTCTCCCCTCTCCTGGCCAGGTGGACGGTGGTGACCCCCATGAGCTCCAACCGCAGCGCTGCCGGAGTCACCGTCTTCGAGGGTCGCATTTACGTCTCGGGAGGACATGACGGTCTTCAGATCTTCAACAGCGTAAGTCTTCCCGCTGGCCTCGTGCAGAAATTAATCTGCTGCAGGGAGCCGAAAGGTCAGGCTGGGGCGGGGAAGCCTCCATGTGCACCCAGGGTGTCAGAAGGGCTTGCACCACCCAATTCTGTCATTTCCAGAGCCCTTCTTCTGGCTCAGGAAGAAATCAGCTAGCCAGGCACCCACTGGGAACCGGATTGGAAGCGCTGCTCCTCTTCCCTGGCACCAAAAGGATTGTCTCCCTCCTTCCTGCACCCTTTAAATCCTTGTGTCCCTGGGAGCTCTGAAGCTGGGTCTCTCCCTAGCGCACTGCTCTCGGAAATTCCTGATAGTGGGTTTGTTGGGAGCAGCAATACCCATTTCTGCCTCGCTCAGCAGATCAGGGCAGGCTGTTGTCTGCAGCCCGCAGCACCCCAAAGCCAAGAACTGCCAATCCGCTCGGCTGAGTGCGTCCCGAGCATGACAGGTTTGGAGCAGTGCAGGAGCCCTCACAGACGGGGTCCATCCAGTGGTCTCTGTAGAATCGCAAGGGATAAAAAATGGTGGTTGGTTGAGATTTGTTTCTTTTTTTCCCCCTGAGGTGCCAGATATCCCTCCTACAAATACCCAGGGGACCGTTAAGGACAGCTGGGACCCTCTTGGGTCTGCCAGAGCCTTGGCTGGTTCTGCCTTGGGGCAGCAGCATGATCTCGTGTGCAGGAGGAGAATGAATCCCCTGAAATCCAGACACAGTCCCCTGGCAGCTGAACTTTTAATGGAAGGGTGTTCAGTCCTTTTGGTGCTGGGGCTCTGGTGCCTGTTTAAAACATGCAGAAGTTGATGAAAGGGGACAGAGCTGGACGGAGCATCTTCAAAGCTGCGATTGCTGTGGTTTCTTCAGCACATCGACTGGGGAAAGTGGGCTCTGCTCCCAGTCACCGGCTCCAGCTCCTTACTGGGCTGAGTTCAGAGGGAGCGGGGTGAAGTGCAACGGCTGGTGGGGTTCAGGAGGTTAGAAAACCGTAATAACGACACAAAATGACGTTGTACAAGACCAAGAAACGAAACCCACGTTCCCCAGCCGGCTTGCAGCTGTGTGTTGAAACAGTCTGTGGGATCCTGGGCAGGCTGGAGAGGTGGGACCCCG
>NW_010147574.1:391-784 GCF_000699245.1 Pterocles gutturalis | reverse complement strand
CAGGGTGACCCCATCAGCTCTCCCAAACGAGCAAGTCGGGGCACACAGGGCTGTGCCTGGCCGTCCCCCGGGCATCCCGGCTGCCCCCGCACGCTGTCCCTTGCCCCCCGAGGGTATCCTGACCACATGGTGTTTGCGGAGTTCAGGCGGCGCTTCGACGTGCTGGCCCCGCACCTGACCAAGAAGCACGGGCGAAACTACATCGTGGTGGACGAGAAGCGGGTACGTGCCCCGCACTGGGGTTAGCGCTGCGGTTTTGGGACCCCTGCACCCTGGGGTGCCACCAGCCCGTCCCTGACCCCTCTCCATCCCCGCAGGCGGTGGAGGAGCTCCTGGAGTCACTGGACCTGGAGAAGAGCAGCTACCACATGGGCTTGAGCCGGGTACGGTGCC
>NW_010147574.1:0-220 GCF_000699245.1 Pterocles gutturalis | reverse complement strand
CGTTGGGGCGGGAGGCTGTCACAGCGTGGCCGGAGGGATGCTGGCACCCATGGGCATCTCACCCCGCTCCCGTCCCACAGGTGTTTTTCCGGGCCGGGTCACTGGCCAGGCTGGAGGAGCAGCGGGATGCACAGACCAGCAGGAACATCACCCTCTTCCAGGCAGCATGCAGGGGCTTCTTGGCACGGCAGCAGTTCAAGAAAAGGAAGGTTCGTCCCAG
>NW_010147573.1:311-554 GCF_000699245.1 Pterocles gutturalis | reverse complement strand
TCATATGTATTTAGTGTAATTCAGTTGCTCTTTAATTAGGGCAGGGTAGTGGCATCTTTTAGTTCCAGTCGATGCCCTATTGAAAAGCAGTTAATAGAATGCAAATCGTTCCTGGCTTTACAAGGTTCTGGTAAATAAAGATTTAAACACTCGCCGCGATTGGCCATTTAATGCCCCCGTTGGTTTTGGGCTCATTGAACAGCGGGTGAGCTGGGTTCTCACTCGACAAATCTGGAAATAATC
>NW_010147573.1:0-201 GCF_000699245.1 Pterocles gutturalis | reverse complement strand
GCCATCGCTCCGCGGTATCGGGGGAGGTTGAATTCTCCCCAAAATAATTTTTATTCCTAAGCACCAAGTTTTCCTCAGCCCCACGCGCGCCTCCGAGGCGTTATTGATGGAAATTAAATCCCCAAATTTCCTGGGGATGGGGTTGAATTCTTTGCTTTCTGAGAAAACAGGGAAAAAACCCCAAAAAAACAAACAAAAAAA
>NW_010147572.1:650-1549 GCF_000699245.1 Pterocles gutturalis | reverse complement strand
GGATGCAGGCAGGGTGCAGGCAGGATGCAGGTGGGATGCAGGCGGGGTGCAGGCAGGATTCAGGCAGGGTGCAGGCAGGATGCTGGCAGGATGCAGGCAGGGTGCAGGCAGGATGCAGGTGGGATGCAGGCGGGGTGCAGGCAGGATTCAGGCAGGGTGCAGGCAGGATGCTGGCAGGATGCAGGCAGGGTGCAGGCAGGATGCAGGTGGGATGCAGGCGGGGTGCAGGCAGGATTCAGGCAGGGTGCAGGCAGGATGCTGGCAGGATGCAGGCAGGGTGCAGGCAGGACAGCAGACACAGTGCAGTTCTCCTGGTTATCCAGCCCCAGGATCAGAAATGTTCCCCCGTGCAGGAGATGCACAGAGAGGACCAGGGAGCTGGGGGATCATGGTGCGAACAGGGGCTGCAGCAACGGGAGGTGAAGCTGCTCCTCTCTCCCCAGCCTGAGCATCGTGTGGGTCCCCCTGCAGCTCAGGGTGATTTTGTTAAACACAAAGACTGAAGGGCAACAGCTGCGCTGGCTCAGCAGGGTCCTGTCCCACAGCACAGCACAGCACAGGCATGTCCCTGGCACTGAGGATGCCGCGCAGAGGGCAGGAGGGCACACTGCTGCATGGGGACACCCCCGGCAGAGCCCGGAGCAGCTGTGACACAGCGAGAAAGAAAAGAGGGACCCGTGGGCTCCAATATGAGACCCCCAGCAGGGCAAGGACCCGGGCAGGCGGAGCCCGGCACCTTCAGTAACGTGTACCGTTCTCTCCCGCAGGTACATCGGGGCGCTGGGCGCGAGGGTGATCTGCGATAACATCCCCGGGCTGGTGAACAAGCAGCGGCAGCTGTGCCAGAGGTACCCCGACATCATGCAGTCAGTCGGGGAGGGCGCCAAGGGGTGGATCCG
>NW_010147572.1:0-558 GCF_000699245.1 Pterocles gutturalis | reverse complement strand
CCTGTCCCCTTCCACCGCCGCGTGCCAGGTCTCTCCGGAGAGTCTCTCCTCGCCTGGGCTGCCGTGCCCCGGGCTTGGGTTACTCCCCGAGGAGCACTTTGCCTTCCCCTGTAAATTAATCAAGCGATAATGGGAGCGGAGCGCTGCACTGGGAATGGCTGCACCAGCTGGGATGGAACAGGGGGAGTGCTGGGGGAGAAGGGGGAAGGAGGAGACACCTCCGGAGAACAGGCTCGTATGTAAACAGTAATGGGATATATAAATATTTGGAGAGCGGGGTTGGCTGGGAGGCGCACGTGGGAACGGGCTGTTCCCTCGCATGGCAGGGGAGGCAGGGCAGCGCCGCGGCTCGTCCTCGCTGTGGGCTCCGGGCCGGAGGGGACCATGGTGATGGCCCCACGCGAGGAGCTGGGCACAGCCCCTGCTGCCCCAGGAGAGGGACGGATGCAGGAATGGACCCAGGGAGCGAAGAGGAAAGGGGACAGGCACGGGAGCGCTTCTGGAGCAGGAGCAGCATCACAGGCTGCAGCTGCCCCGGGGGGGCTCTGGCAGCGAGCA
>NW_010147571.1:31464-33002 GCF_000699245.1 Pterocles gutturalis | reverse complement strand
TCTGTGATTCTGTGATTCTGTGAATTTCAAATATTATAGAAGGCGGACTTGAGACTATAATATGACAAATTACTATTATTTTTCATGCTTAATTTCATTAGTTAAAACTTTTTTGGAAGACAATTGATAAGGTCAGAAAATGAAATTTACTAGATGTGATTACTTGAGGAATTCAGTATTCTTTAGAGATACAGTATTATAAATGGCTACATTTAGCTTTTTTCCTGTTTTTCCCCATTATTTCTAATTATTTGTTGTACTTCAGTGAATATTTGTTTACCTTTAAATATATTAGGTTAATAAACTGAACTTAACAATGTGTTTTATGTCAACATCTGTCTGCTCAAATATACAGAGCTAATAAAAGCCTGTTTCAATTCCAACTGAATCAATTTAAATCATACTGTTTGTTAACAGGACGTAGGTATGGGTGACACAGCAATGACAGCTTTTCTTGGCTGCTGTTCAGATCTTCTGCAAACATTGCTAGAGGTAAATTTTTGCTCTTCCTGTAGAAACAAAAGAACTAATTGATTCAAATTTAATTTTAAAGAGTATGGTTATACTAATTTCTGTACTGTTCAGTTCAGAAAAATATTAATGAAATTCTAGACAATATGAAATTTTTTAACTTCACTCCAGAGAACTTGTGATTAAATCTGTGTCTTTTGCATAGAGGCCAATATCTGTGATATTTTGTGCGTGACTACTTTTCTGTGTTGCTCTGGCAGGCCGACGTTAGTAGCGATGAAATGCAGGCTCCTGTCTTAGATACTGAGGATGCTTGGCTGTCGGTAGAAGGACCAGTATCGATTGTGGAACTAGCTCTTGAGCAGAAGCGCATTCACTACCCGCTGGTTGAACACCAGTTTGTGTTATGTACTATCTTGTATGCCATCATGAGGTTTTCTCTGAAGAGTGTGAAGCCTCTTTCGCTGTTTGATAGCAAGGTATGTCTTTTGAAAATATACATCTTAATATTGCTATCCTTCCTCTTGGTATCTGTAATGTATGCACTCTTTAAACAGCTCATGCATCATTTTATGAAAGACATTTAGTCCACTGTGGTGCCTTAATGATGTTGTCACCAGAATTGAGGCTGAGACCCAAACTCGGTGCTTTTCCTTATGAGTAAAAGATTTGTAATGATCTCAGATGCTTGAAAGTCAGCTCCTTAATAATTAGCTGGCCTGAAAATACTGCATGGTAAGAAGACTGGATGACAGGTTTTTTCAGTTGCTTTGAGAAGTGCCAGATCACAGAAAACATAAATATTTAAGTCAGAAATGTTGTTAATATCACTGTTGTATCCATTATTGCTGATGATTATTGCGGAATTCTGAGCATCTCGAAGAGAACAAACAGCTTGTCATTTAATGCATATAAGCTACTTAAAAAAAAAAGTCACCACATTTAAAAGGCAGTACATCTCCAATCAGAGCTTGACCCTGATACAAAGCAGGTACCACAAACTGAGCTTTCCTCCTCCTAGCTTTACCACATTGCAATTAAACAAAAAAAATTAAACACAAAGTACT
>NW_010147571.1:14998-31448 GCF_000699245.1 Pterocles gutturalis | reverse complement strand
TGCTGGGGATAAAATTATTTAGTCCTGTATTACTGTGCAGATTCCTTCTTAGTGATTTACTGGAATTTTATAAATGCTGAATATTACTCTCCTTTTGCCATAGGTTCTTGTCTGTGTGCAACCTCTGATGAAGCAGTTGAGTCTGGTTTTAGCATTTTACTGTAGATCAAATTCCATTGTTTTTATGCCTTTTTTTTTTGCTTATCTGTTAGCAGAAAGCATTATACTATCTCTTGTCACTTGAGAATGCATATTATGTCTCAAGTAAAATTATATCCTGTTCCTGTGCCTCCTTTCTTTTACATGCAACTGTTATTTTCAGCCTCTGCCTTTTTGCCTTCACTCCCTAAGGATTTCCATTGTTCTGCGAGCTTTATGAGATAATTTCTAACAGGTCTATAGAGAATCTTGGCTGATGACAAAAAAAGTGGTTAAAAGTTTCAAAGACCATTTATTACCTTATTTCTAACAAGACAAGTCACTATCTAGATACACATTCATCACTGTCTTTTAACACAGGCAGTTTTTTGGCACCAGTTTCCCTCCTCCCTGTGTTAGTACGGAGCACGACTGCCAGAGATCCCTGGCATTGAGTATGTCGCTGCTGGAGCATGGTGGGCTGACATAAGGGTTACCATGTGTCATTGTGCAGGGGTTTCCCTGAAATCTGATCAATCTGAAGTTCAAGAAACCTTAAAATTAAGCGGTGTCAACCAGATCAATAGGTAGTAGATAAAATGTATTTTTGTATCAGCTAGATTGCATTTCTACCTACATATTATGCTTGGTATGTTGGTCTAGAGGCAGGGACCAGGAAGTATATCCAAACTTCAGCTCCAGCTGATAGTGTAACAGCTACCTAATTTAGTAGGCAGGTAGTTTTAAGTTTGAAAGCAAATCCTTGCCATATTATGATTGCATGAACAGAAGTTTGTTTGTTCTGTGGCTTTAACTCAACAATATTAATTTTTGTCCTCAAAGAGAATAGAAGATGCAGTACAAATTAAATGTAAAAAATAACTAGGCTTCTTAGTATTGGATCAAAATGGATTACTTGTATTCTTCCACATCTCTGAGGCCTATTTTGTTCTCAATTTTAGGGCAAAAATGCATTTTTCAAAGACCTTACTTCAATTCAGCTGCTACCTAGTGGGGATATGGATCCAAACGTGTTATCCATACGACAACAGGTAGGTATATGTTTTGTACTGAAAGTTCTTAAACTTCCAACATTTCCAATAATACTGAAGTAACCTGCCATTTTTGCTTCCAAGTTCTTGGTCAAAGTTGTGAGTGCAGCGGTTCAAACACTATGTTCATCACAAAAGGCCAAAGAAGTCTCGGAAGAGGAATTGTTTCCTTTTGAGAAGGGGAAGAATTGGCCAGCTTTGGCTGCGGACCTGGCTCAGTATCTTCAAATCTCTGAGGATGTAATCAAGAGGCATTATGTCTGTGAACTGTATAGTTATGGGATGGATCATCTTGGTGAAGAGGTAATAACAGCTTTTAAATCAATACAGCATTATGTCAGATACTGTGCTAAAGTTACTTTTTCACTTAATACTTCTCTAACCCTTCCAGGCATCTTATCAGGCTCAAAAAAATCCCGAGGCTGGAAAAGTACCTTTTCAAGACTAATAATTACTCTCATTTTTCCTTCTTCCAAAGAAGAATCTGTGTATAGCAACCAGCAGAAACACGATAGGGAGTTATGCTATTGGTCTAAACCAGTACAACCTTTTTTATTTTACTCTATTTGATAGCTTCAGGAATCTGCTTTTTTGTCTGTATTCTCTTCTTTTAGGAAAAGTTTACCAGTCCTTGGACAAGAAAGTCCTTCCCTTGAGGGGAAAAATTAACAAGAGATTATATAGAGGTTAGGAATATGTTGCTAACTGTAAAACAGATCTCGTGCTCATGCTAATCAGCATGTAATGTCGGGAGTAATTCTCTGCTTTTGTTCACTCTTCTGCTGTTCTGAAGCTTTTACAAATGTGCTTTATTACAGTAACAGGTAGCACTAGAAACAGTCTCAAAACTATTTCTCCTTTTAGTATCAAGAAGCTTCTTTTGATCCAGTTTTTCAAGCCTCTAGATAAGTGAGCTGTGTCATGCTGAAGTGGTTTCTAGTTCCTTATATATTTCTGTTTTCAGGCCTTTCTTCAGGTGACTGACAAAGAAGTGCTTGCGTCACAGCTGCTCATACTGGCTGGACAGAGACTGGCCTTCGCTTTACTTCATACGCAGACAAAGGAGGGTATGGAACTCCTCGCTAGGCTTCCTCCAACACTATGTACTTGGCTCAAAGCTATGGTAAGTTAAGCTCGATTTAGGAAAACAGGTTGATTTTCAGAAGCTTCTGTTCACCAAGACAGATTACATCTGAATGGCTCTTTCTTACTAATGGAAAGAAGCATTTCTTCTCCTTTTTCCTGGTGCTAGTTCTGTTTCATGAAGGGTAAAGCAGTTTCACGGGTCAAAGCATCAGCTTGAGTTAATAAACCTTTGTAACCTTTTATACAAGTTCAGGAGGGCTTCTGTGCAGATGATAATCTGTAAAATTACTCTAATGCTGTTTTTATCCTTTATATAGGACCCCCAGGAACTTCAAAATGTAGAAGTGCCAATTGCAACAACAACTAAACTAGTTAACAAAGTCATCGAGCACTTACCGGAGAATCACGGGCAGTACAGCCTTGCCTTGAACCTGATCGAGGCTGTAGAAGCCATCTCCTCGTGACGTTCTTGGCTAGCACAGTTCTGCTCTATAGTGGTATAATGCATGATTTTACACAATGAGGCTGAACTTCACAGACAGAAACTTCTGTGTGGCTTTTGTTAAACAACAAAAAGAACAATACTCCCCCTCCCAGAATTTCAGAAGGTAATTTTAAATTGGAGTATATTTAAAATTCTGCGCTAATACAAAGATGTTTAGTTTCTAGTACACTTGTCAGTATCTGAAATGCTTTGTTATTTATTTCTGACTTGAGTGCTTTTCGCAGTAGTCTAAATCGGATATCTTTGACAACAGTTTTAGTCTATTTACAAAAACACATCTTGTGGAATTCTGTATTTCATGCTGGCAGTAACTGCTGCAGTTCCAATGTTCCATGTATGATTTGTTTTTCAAAACAAGCTGTAGAATTACACCGAGAAAAACTTCGGTCTGAAGTTACCATGTAAAGCCAATACTGCTTTTGCAGAAGCTAGAGCTGGTGTCGGGCTCATACCTTGTAACTGCATTATACGTGACAACGATGACTGCACTAGACATAGGAAGAAATGTGCTGGGGCCTTATGTGAAGGGAGAACAGCACCCAATAGCAACAGCTTGGGAAGGAGAATCCAATTCTCCAGCCACAAATATGGACTCATCTTTCAGTCCAGATCTCCCAGTGTTGTCTCTAGGGTGCTGGGCTTCAGCTAAGACTGGATTTACATCCCTCTCCTTTATTGTTAAGGTCTGCTGAGTTTAAGTAGGTCAAGGAATATCTTCCTGTAAGATTGTTCCCCCATCTTATCACTGTAGAAGATGTAGTATGCTATAAAGCTCTGCACATGTTAACTTGTAGTCAAAAACTGCTTAAATAGTTGACCCAACTTCACTGAAGACCTGTAGTACTGAGTACTTTAGCCTTAAAAACCCTCACTTTTATTTACAGTACCTACAGGGAATCATATAGTGAGTATCTTCGCTATTGGAGTGGTATGAAACATGATTATCTTGCATCAGTTAGTACTGTTTACTTTCTACCTAAAGGAAGCCAGGAGAGAAAAATGAAATTGGTGTAAACTATTCTTGCCTTGAAGTCAGCTGAAATTACTTGCTCCATCTTGTAACCTGCTCCTCTTGCATTATATGTAAGAAACATTCAGACAGAATTTGATCTTATCTTTCTGAAGTATATGTCCTCCTAAAAAAAAAAAATTACGTAGGTGGCTTGTTCTACATAGCCTCCTTCACCTGTTCAGCATCCCCCCTTCCTCATCACTGCACTTTACTATAGCTGAGGAAGGCTTCTTGAAAAGTTTGGATACTAAATGTTTGACTTCCTACAGTGATACGGTATCAGGCACAGGGTACTTCCATAACTGAGGTTATAAAATGGAAGATGACAAGATCATACAGGTGACTTTTCCACCTTGCCTGACAGCACTTCAAACTTCTGTGGAAATGAGTACACTAGAGATTTGGTCACAACCTGAAGAAAACCAAAAATGCTTTAGTTGCGTTACATTCCTGTATCCTGGTACAGCTGTGTAAAGGATTTTACTGTAACTGAGTATCACGTCAGAGCTGACAGACTACACCAATAAAATCTGTAATGTATTGTAAGTAATACTCTGTATATAGTGCTATTTTGTGTCTAATTTGCTGTGGATTTGTGTAAATTGATTAAATAAAATTTGAGGTTTCATTGTGTCTTTTCCTTCTTTTTGGAGAATGGTGGTCACCACCTTTTCTTCTTCTGTTCTGTTTTACAAGAGTAGACATGCCAGTGGAGAGAGGACTGGATCTCTGGGCTTCGGCAGAACCACCTGCTGACAGTATAAAAATGAAACGGTAGCTGTTTTCCTGGGGAGTTGCACTTAAATGGAAAGTGAACTTCAAAAGAACACAGGCTGCTAAAAACAAGTAAATGAGGCAGTTATTTTGACCCACCCTTTTTATTAAGCTCAAAAGTGATATACACAATTAAGTATATATATATACATACATAAAGTTTCCCTCAAAACACATGATAATTCTGCTCAGGCTGGGGCTTAAGCATCTGCTTCTACAGGCTTCGGTACACAGACCTTCTGGTTAGCCACCGCTTCTCCATGCTTTAGTACTCACAACCTTGGAGCAGCTTCTGCAGAAGCATTTCCTCTTCATGTGCTCCCTTTTCCAATGACCTTCAGGCACCGTGGGCAGGGAGTGCTCGAGGAATCGGAAGTGTATCTCCTGCAGCGAGGGCATTTTGCTTTGGCAAGGGGTAGGGCTATAACTTTATATGAAGATTCTTCACGGATATCACCGCCTGTTAAAGAAAGCATTGCTACTGAGATCATGTAGTTAGCATACTCAACTAACATATGAAACGAACCACAAAGTATTCTGTAGTGCGGAAATCTGTCTGGAATAGTTCTCTTACCTTCCAAGTTAATCAGAAAGGTCCCTTTGATGATGTTTGCATCTGCAGATGTTTCTTTAGGTAGCTCACTCAGCAGGGTTGTCTGAGAAGCCATCATTATTTCATTCAGCTGTGAGACACTAGAAGTTTCTTCAGGCTGCAGTGCCTAGGGAAGAAAGTTACTTTTCAGACTTTGAAAGTGTTTTTTTGTTCCTCAGCATCCTCCTCCTAGAAAATATTACACAGTAATTCTACTTCTGCTTTATGTGATTGCAACAGCTGTCATAAACTTGTGCTCTCTTCATGGCAAGACTGTTTACACACACATGTGCCTCTCTAAATATCTGCATCTATAAAATTATGTTTAAATCCAGCATCAAAACAAGTCTACCCCTGCAAGCTCTAAGCTGCTCCATTTGAAACAAATGCTAAGACAGTGGTTCCTAATCAGAGCAGATGACTTGAACCAAGAGTCTCATTTACTTACTCTTGCCAGGAACACCCATCCACCCCTTACGGCCTTGAACTGCAGTGTCCAAGGTTCCCTCTGCAGAAATTTTCAAGTTACTTTGATCCTCACATCGAGAAAGCAGATGGCATAGGAAGAGCACTGCCAGTGGCACTACAACCACGTGCTTTCAGGGGGGCCCGGTGACAGGACAAGAGGCAACAGACAGAAACTGAAAGATGACCTTCCAGGAAAACCCCATAACACTTTTTTATTGAGGTTGGTCAAATGCTGGCACAGGTTGCCCAGAGAGGTTGTGGAGTCTCTGTCCTGAGTATTCAAAACCCAACTGAACCCAATCCTCGGCAACCTGCTCTAGCTGAGCCAGCCTGCGCAAGGGGCTTGTACAATCTCCACCAGTCCCTTTCAACCTCAACTCGTCTGATTTTCTGGTAAGTACAAAACAGAAGAAAGTTTACACAAATCTAGTATTTTTTGTACAGACAACACCTTTATCCTTAGTTGTGTATTTTACCTCCATTAATTCAAACAGCAAGCCAGGTTCAATTACAATGACAGCTTCATATTCCAAAGCATTCTTCCCAGAGATGGACCCAAGGAAAGAGTCTCTCATTGCACATGCGCCTTCTATTGCTTCCTCGATGCCAGGCTTCTTCCACGCTGAGCTTGCATTAATCCAGCCAGTCCGAAACACACCCTCGGAGTCTTGACAGCAAAGCAAACAAAGGAATTTTTAATTTAGTGTCTTGCTATTCCAGTGTTGTTTATTAATAAAAAAGAATGGCATTCCGTATTTGCATTCCTTTTAACTATGCAATTAAACAGGGCACTAGAAGAATTTCTTAGAAATCATACACGCTTTACCTTTCTTATAAGGGATGTGCTGAAAAACCTCCTCTGCCAAGTGAGGAAGGATTGGTGCAAAGGATCGGACTACTATGTCTAAAGCCTCTGCTAGCACAGTCTGACATGAACGACGCTTAGGATCCTTTTCGTCTTCACAATAGAGCCTGCAAGACAGAGGTGAAAGCTGGAAAGTATTTGTATGTTTGCGTTACTGTTCTTGCTTAAGAGCCATACTTTCAGGACTGCCATGGAAAGCACAGAAGTCTGACCCAGCTTCCCTTTCTAAGAAAAGCTTTTCTTAATTGCCCTTCCCAGGCAAGCACAGTAGTATAGGTACAGGAGTATTTGCATATGCAGCCACATTTTGTTGTAGGAAAGGAGATTTTGTCCATGGCATGTTAATTTGCTTCATTTGTATAGATGACAATCTTTCCTCAGGGCGGTGAGCCGGCAGCTCTATTAGCCCTTTGTTCTGGTTCATCTATAAAATCTAGCATCAGGGCGTTTTTATTCCCCTTTACTGCCATTCTAGAAACTAAAGACCAGTATAACCCCTGATCAGTATAACCCCCTGCCTCCTTCCCCCATGAAACAGCCTTTTCAAAATTTACAAAGATTCAGCCCCATCCTTAGGATTCTTTACCTGTTTCTTAGCTCAGTTAAAGACATTAGGTTGCCCGGGTAAGTGCTAAAAGCCCTTCCCCTACCTTCCCAAATCCGGATGCACACACTAAGAATCTACCTTTAAAACTTTATTTAGTCTTAAATGCATACGCTTGATTACCTTTCAAAATGATTCAGTACCTCGAGTGGACAGAATACAAAAGCACACTGATGACAAAAATACTCAGCTGAAGGCAGCTGAGGCTTCACCTGTGTGCTTCAGTGTACTGCAGCACAACACCTAACTGTGAAACACTCTCCGAGATGGCTGGGTTCCCTCAGCGTTCACCTGGAATGTTACTACCTCCATCTCAAACTGATTAACTTGGTTTTTTCCCCCCTTTTAAAGGCAACAGTAATGAACTTACCTGTCTTTGACTATGCTGAAATAAAAGTTAGACAAGTTTCTGGAACAGAATGCTTGCAATAATCGAACAACTTTGCTATAATCATATTCTTTGTATGCTTCTGTAACCTGGGAAAGGGAGCAGAGAGAGACAAAAACAGTGTATCAGTGTTCATCACATGGCATACAATGACAATCCCTGATGAACCTGAACTTACAGAAACTGTGATGAGTCACACAAAGTCAGGGGGATCTTTTCTTTAAAAGGTTGTTGAAGGGGAAAAAACGTTAATTCAGTTAACCATTAGGACAAAGAAATAATTTCAATTCAAGTTTGAGGGGAGAGGACAGCAGGAACCTCAGAAATTACGCCCATACTTTCCCATTCAGCAGAATGGTTCTGAGTGACAAGAATAACCAAATTTTGGACTACAGATTTCCAAAGCTCTGGATTTTTTTTTTTCCTTACATCCTATTCCAACTATTTCTAAAGACTTCCAATTGGAGGCCTTGGGCAGCAGGGAGTAGGAAAAACTGTTCAACTTCAAAACCAAGTTAAGAATGTTAAAACCAAAGCCTTCCTCTCAAAAGTTCAAACAGGCTTAAAGAAGTACACATGGCATCAAAGAAACCTTCATGGTCTTAATTTGCCTACTTGATACATACTCTTTACTCATCCACTTAAAGAATTTTCCCTAGAGAGCATAACCAATGGAAAACATTACACATATATTCATCTAAATACAATTTACCCCTACCTTGCTGCCATAATTTTGCAACAAATGCAGCATGTATTGATCTACTATGTACATCTCTGAAGCGGGGATGGAGTCGGTTTCTGGATTGAAGTCAGCCATGTTTCCCAGCATGAAGCGTAGTGTATTCCGAAGCTAGGAACAAACCAGACCAATTAAACATGAACGGTCTGCACTTCAGATGAAACACAAAATGATAATATTCTGTAATGAAACTGAAGTTGGTGGTTTTCAAAATTATAGTTTGAATGGTTACAAAACTACCACGAAGAATATACGCCAAAAGGACCTCTTAGAAAAGTAAGGAAAAGACTGGCTATTGCCAAAGCATGCTACAAAACCCAGTCTTTTCCTTAGTGCACTTTACTATTTGATCCACAGATGTAAAAAGCAGTAGTACCTACCTAACTGAGTCTGAAAAAGGTTTCTTTAGTCTAAAGATTGAAACACTTTGCAATGAATTCAACTCAGCCAACACAAAACCGAATATAACGAGACCTGTCATGAGAACGAAGAGTGTTAGCATATTTGGCTCTTACCTTGTTGATATCGTCTCTTGCAGCATTAAGTACAACAGGCCCAATCAGCACTTCAGTGAAAACATTCGATTCTGCCACCCACCAGCGGAGAACGTCGGCGCCGTACGGAGGATCCTTGCTGTGATCCTAAGTAGAGACAGGAAGGCACACGGGTAAAATCGCTGGCAGTCCTGAAGCACGGCGAGCGGTGCAATTCTGTGTTGTCCATGCTGTGAACGTATCAGTAAGGGTGCCCAGAAAGCTGCTGTATTTTGAGGCTTTCACACTCTTTTAGCAAGATTTACTGTTAAGCCAGGGCTACAATAGGTACTCACAGCAGTCTGCGTACAGGCAATGCTAGAACTCGGGTAAGCCGAGATAAACTCATTGTACAGCCTTTAATCCTTGAACACTTAACATTAAAAGAACAACGTTCATATTTAAAACTACTAACTTTTTTTTCCCCTTCAGACTGTTTTCCACCCTGTTTTCAACTCTAAAAAAGGCTTCTCCTTTTTGAAGAGAAGCTTATCCAGGTGAGAAGCTTATCCATTATTTTTTTTTAATCCCTCCCTGTCATCCCATCTACAGTGTTCCTGAGTAAAAAGGAGTCATTCTACACCTTCTATGTAGCGTATTTTCTTTTCTTTTAGCACAAAACTAGGTTCGGGTTTTTTTTAGGCATTACAGCTGAAGCAAAACAACTCTAGGTTCTTACTCCAAGCCAAATGGAATTGCAGTGTAGCCAAAGTCTTTAGAAAAGCTTTACAGAGTTCTGCTACGAGACAGCTGTTGAGAGAAAAACATGCCACAGGACAGTTGCAGAATCTGGTAGTGAAAAATTGTAACTGGCGATTCTAAGAAACTCAAGAGTTTGACTTACTTCACCTCCATTGATGACTACATCAGGGTCAACCACGTTGCCAATGGATTTAGACATCTTCTCCCCTTTCTCACCAAGAGTAAATCCATGAACTACCAGAGTCCTGAAGAAAATATTTTTGTGAAAACAAAACCTCAGCAAACCCCCACCCCATGTTAAGAATACATTTCTAACGAGGATATTCGTAAGTCAAAACACACAGAAATCCTCTATTTCGGTAAGCCTGAGGCTTAATCTGTTCATCCAACCACGAATACACTGTACTACCATCGGAGCAGTGCATACATCTTTATTTTCCTCATTTAATTTTGCCATGTGGGCAACAGATTGTCTGCAGGTATCCAGGGCACACATATTTCAGATAATTTAAAGACTAAAGTATTATTAACTCTTTAAGCCAATACATTTCCCAAAATTGCACAGCCTTCTTACAGCTGACCTGCACTACCCTTCCCTGTGCTCTTCATCTTCGAGGGGGCAAACAGTATGTCACAGCTCCGGTATAAGACATGCACACAGTGATTCTGAATTCCTTACAGCCTAACGTTCAACCCACAATCAATGATCTTCAGGAGATTCTCACACTTCCCACCCGAATCCCTTTGATTACAGGAGTGGGAGAGATGGCAAAAGAACAGACCTGTATCTGATAATGTAACAGGTTATACCTGACCGAGAAAAAAAAAAAATCTATTAAAATTATGATGGAAAAAATTTAAATAATAAATCCATTACAATCTAACCTGAGAAAAACATCATACTGAAAAATGTAAGAACATAAATCAGATACTTAGCAATGGCTTGATTTCTCTTGTTTATACACTACTGCCACACTATCGAAAGCCTGATATTTAATAAATGAACTAGCAATGCATTTGCAATCCATGCACTTACTTATAGGGTGCTTTTTTCCTTGCTGCCACACTGGTTAATAGAGAGGATTGAAACCAGCCTCCCAGTTGGTCTTTTCCTTCAAGGTACGTGTCTGCTCTTTGCTCTGCACCTGTAAAAACAGAAGAGATTTTTTAAAAATATCAGCCTAAATCTTCAAACAATCTTAACAGAAAAATCTCTGAAAGTGATTAGTAAGATTTATTCTGCTCTTTAAACTCAGTAGCTATGTTACTTGTATGAATGGTGTGTTGTTACTAGAACACGATACAAGTGATTCATTTGTATCACAATTCTTTTTATAATCCAAGAACTCCAGAATTTAACAAATAAGCCTGCTTTTCCCCAAACAAAAGAATAAATTACGAAAACAGTGGCTATCATGTTCAGAGCACTTCATAAGAAGTTCTCAAAACACTTTCCAAGTATTCCTAAGCAATCTGAAGGATCCAAGGAAAGATCCCATGCTTTGGAATTAACAAAAACCTGTGCTACAACCTGAACCATCACTACCTGGGAATCACTGAGGATACAAGTCCCAGATGTAACGTGCCTGACTAGCCCGTGTAAGGCATCAGGTATTTTCAGGAGAGACCAGGAAGCTTTCGCACTGACCGCAGCTCAACTGCGGCGGAATTTACATTTCTGCTCACTGATGTTCCAGGAAGACTAAAAATTTCAGGAAAGGGTTAGGACAACATGGGAAACAGAAAGCCTGTTGTGGGACAGAGGAGGCTGGAGGAGCCTGGCTTCTTTCGCTTACCCAGGTGAAGGCTGACGGAAATATTATTCCCTAGAAAAACTCAAAAAGAGGAATGGTGGAGAAGAACACCTGGAGCTAGTGAGTACTCTTGGCAACAGAAAAAAAAAATGGGCTACAAGACACATAGAGTGGGTATGGGCTGACTGCACGTTAGAAGCAGAAGAGCAAACCCAGCTTTCCCACAGGGTTGAAAGCAGGCAGCGAAGTTTTCATGGCTTTACTGGTGGAATTCAGTCACTGTACAAAAAGGTACAAGACTTGTTGACTCAAGAAGTCCCTTCTCACCCTGAACGATCCCAGACAGGTCACCATCAGAGTGAGAACAGAACTATGTGGAGCACAGCAGAATGTGCAAGTCAAAGCCTACAAATGTGCATCCATATTTGGAAGGAATTTAGTTTTGATTCTAAAAGTCGGTGGTGTAATTTCCCAGATATTCAGACAAAAGTTTCTCTAGTCAGACTTTATCTACTAGCTCCTTTTATCCTCTTCCTAGGACCCCTGAGACAATGTGTCTTTCTGCTGCTGACACACTTGATTTATTTGTTTAACTTAATGGAAGTTTCGATATTTAGATCCATCCTGCAATAAAAGGAAGTTCAACATTACAAAGGTCAAGGCCATGCGGTTCCAGCTAGCACAGGAAAAATGTGTGGGTGGATGTTATGGTTTTTAACACATTCGTTTATTTCTTCAAGAAAATCTACAAAGAGTTTGGGTTTTAAAAGTAGAATAAGTAGGATCAGCCTTTGTGTTTTGCCTTTGCAAAATACTTGTGAGGACAAGATTAAAAAAAAAGAATATTTCTGGTAAGGAAGAAAATAACAGTGGGAAATCTGTAACAACACACCGGTTATTCACAACTAGTTTACTAGCTACTGGTTTTGGAGAAGTGAACTTTCCATGGAAATGCCAGTAGTTACAACTTATAGGAGAGAATAACTTAAACTACTAAGTGATTACAAACAGCAAACTGCATTGGTCCTTTCTGACAGGAGCTAGCCCATCGGGCAGGCTGGCTAATGCAGCTTACGAAGCTAATGGAGGCCTCAACTTTTTATTTCTGTAAAATACAAACACGGGTTTTGCATATACAAAGCCTGCATTTTAAGTGCACGGGTATGTAGCTCCCCTACCTCAGTTTCATTAAAGTTGTGATGGTTCTATATAAATTCATCAGAACAGCGTGAACGTTTCTTTGTAAATGGAAGAGTATGTCCAACAACCCAGAAGAGACTTTTCAGTTGTTTATTTTACACTGAGGTATAGTACATAGGTCATTAAAGACAATTACAATTTATGATCCTTCTGGTTTGGATTTCAAGATTCCATATCTTTGATCTTACAGACTTTGACTTTTAGATTAAACATATTGTATTTTAATGCCAGGAATGAATCAGCTAAGATAAATTCAAGTCTCTCAGTCAGCACATAAGTTTAAACACTTAAGATAGCTAAGTTGTAAAATAATCACATTCATGTAGTTAAATATTAGCCAATAAGATAGGGAAAAAAGTTATGATGCTGAGAACTACCATCATTGTGATACCAAACTATGGGTAAAAATCCGATTGAATGGCGTATCACATCACAACGCAGCGCAGTCTGCATTTTTATATGAAATATTTTGAAAAAAATTATCTCAGGGTTGTAGTGCAGATAGCACTCTGCCCATGAGGAAGATGTCAAGACCTGTAAGAGAATTTTAAAACAGAATTCTCTAAACTGGATCCTCCAAAGACAGCTACTGCAATAAGTGACTACCAAAAGGCTGAATACCAACTGAACTTCAAAGCAAAAAAAGAAGTCTTATGCACCAGCATTGAGTATGCAAAATTAGCAAATGCTTTTGAATCAAATTTTGCTTTTACCACACTTTCTTTTTGGAGGCAGTGCTTCTACCTCACAGCAGTGCTGTGAAAATGAATTAATTCATGTATGAAGCATTCAGACTTAGAGTTTAACATTACATAAAAGAATATGGAAACAGTTCTTTCAATAAATATTTGAGGCATGTGAAGCAAGAATAGCAAGAAACAGGATTAGATAGCACAACAATAAGCTCTTCAGTGAAACCAGTGTCAGGCAAACAGCATTAATGAAGCAAACAGCATCCCCAGAAAACTTCGGTAGCAGTGGGTCGGAGTGCGTTGCCCTTGTGGATCTGCTCTCAGTGGTGCATGGGAATCTGTATTTATTTCATACCCAACCGAGTTATAACTGTAAGCTTTGGGTTTTGTAGCTAAATCTTAGTGCGCAAACCGCACCTTCCTACCTGCCACGCTGCTGACGTAGAACGGCTTGGTTAATCTGTCATTTAGCTACAAGTGGTACCTTTGACACACCTAGGCTGGAAAAAGGAGGCCAACCGTAATTCAGTGAAAAAAGAGCAACTTTAAGTCATTTCCATCAGAACTATGCCCTGTCTCTGGTGGGAAACGCAGCAGGGCAAGCGTTAGAAATACACCTGCATGCATGCAACCCATGATTTAGGCCACTGAGCTTGCTGTCACTGAGCAGCGCCTTCAACCTGTTTGAAAACCTCATACTGCAGAATCTCTTTCTCTGCTTTCTTCTCCCCACCGCCTTCCCAATCTGCTATGTTTTTTGAAAGCAATTTGTGTGGCCACCAGCTAAAGGGATGGATTTTATAACTGCTGCATCTCCTTTAATAAGCTTTGACACAGCTAGTTGAAGGCCAGTGAAAACTCAGCTCTAAGCTCCCCGGACTGCAGAGACATCGAAGGCAGTGACTCATTTTTGAGACTGGAACTGGCAGGGAAACCTGTAACACTGTTTATTCCTCCTGGTTATTAACAGACAGATTATTGATTTATAATTTTCAGTCATTTGAGTTCACGGTAGAGTGAAATAATTACAAACATTAGTCTCACAGTTTTAGCCATCTATTACATCCTCCAGTCGCCCTGAAATTAACTCATGTGGTGTGCAAGAACCACTGTCAGCCTGACCCTGTCATCAGCAGGCAGGCAATCACTGCTGTTATCACTCATCTCCTACTACAGAATTAATAGGCAGCACTTTGCAGGTAGCACGCCAGCTCCCATATGCCTCTGTGCTTGAATGAGTTTCAGCCACAGGAAGTTCTTCTTCCTGTTGTGACATTCTCTAGGCAACTTTGGATTTCTCTGTGGATTTCATCCATTTTTCCCCAAGAGTACTTCGGAAAAGAATCCCATCAGTTCGCCTGTTTGTAAGCCTCGCCAATTATTTTTATTGAAATAGAAGTTCTGCAAAAAGTTTTAAAAGCTGGAACATATTAGGGAATACAAGACAAAACTATTAATTCAACCACTTGTCTTGCGAAGTGCATCTTTCATAAAGGGTAGATTAAAACAGTAATTTAACATCAATTTCACCTGGACCCTACTTCAACTTCTGGCAGTGGCTGGGAGCCTCAATTACATGGGAAAAAAGGTAATATCACTTTTGTGTCAATTCTGAGGATAAAGAGGCTTATGAGATCACTCTGCTTGTTAGTCCTTCCCCCAGCTTTTGAACCAGTGGGACCACCCCAGTCATGTCAGACAGCAAAAGAAGATATCTTACACACACCAAATTCTGTCAAGTTTCATGAAAATAGATGAACTAGATGGAAAAGAGGAAATTTTTATGGTTCCACAAAAGAAGTCTGTACGATGAAGGGCCCAACATTTATTAGACATTACAGAATCCATATGGGACCCTTACACAAATTAACAGCGGATCAAAGGTCTGGATTCTGCTATTCCTTGTTAAATACAATGTCTTTCCTCTACACAGGATCAGAGGTAGTTCTTGCACACTAAGGTGTTAAGCCCTTAAAGAATGCAAGTATGTAACTGTGCACACAGAATCCCACTACTTTGTTATACCTTTCAAAAACAAAGCAGAAACATTTTTAAAGAGAATGAACTTTATATATGTAAAGGTCTTCTAGAAAATGAATGTTTGCTGATGGTACTGTTGCCTGACCACGTTGCTAAGAAATAAAACCTCTGGTACTAACGTGTTTTATAATTCAACAAGATTGTTATCACGCAATTGTGTACTGAGGGTATAAAGTCTAACAGACTTGATGTATGGGACCAGACTCCTCCTTTAGAAAGGACTCCTGACTTTGGACTATCCTCCAGCTAAACAGTATGCATTTTATATATTTTTGTACAAGTATATGCATCTGCTACTTGCTGAGTAGCAACTAGTAGCAGTAGGAGCTATAAATAGCATATAGAAAGTATAAATATTTTAAGCCACAATATACTGCTTTAGTTTCCGAAAGTAATCAGAAGCGAGAAAGTACACCTACACTGTTAAAATTATACAACTTAGATTCAGCAGCTGATCTCAATTTCCTTCTGCTTCAAATAGCATGCATGAGCACAAACTGAAATTTGTTAACTGAAAATAATTTAAGTTACCAATGAGCAGTGAAGTACCTTGGCTGTTTGTGTCATGAAATTTCTATACTCAAAACACATACGTTCTGATTAAAAGATACATGGTATGCCATACGGCCAAATCAGTCAGACTAGAATGTTAGAAAAATCTCAACTTCAACTATGCTGAAAATGAGTTTGACAACACAAAGCCCTTACAAGCGAAAACAGCGTTACAAGAAGTCACAACCAGTTTGCTGCTGGCATCATCTAACTCAGTTTTGCTGATACCAACACCATCATGCAAAATAGTTACATTTTGTTCTCCAAGTATTTTAAAAGAAAGATCAACATATTAATTCTGTACCTTCCAAAACATGAGCCCAGGAAGTTCCACTGTCAAACCAGATGTCAAGGACATCCTGCCCCTTGACATAATCCAAAACATCATGACCACCAGCCTATTGGAAAAACAATTGTTAAATGCTGTAAATAGAATACTCCATATCATCAACACTTTTCAAAGCTAGAATAAAGTAGATTTGCTTTTGTACAAGTTTGTACAGGTTCTGCTACCAACTCTGTGAGCGAACAAAAAAATAATTTACATAATTTTTCACAATAGTTTTCAGATAATTACTGATAAAAACCCAAAACAGAACAAGGAAAAAATCACCAAAAAGACAGAGATAGCACAGTAACGCTATAGTTTGCATGCTGGCTTAAGAACACAATTGTTAAAGGAACAGTAAAAAGTTACAAAGAACTAAATAAAGCTTCAAACTATTTTAATAACAAAGACATATATATTATTTGG
>NW_010147571.1:0-14977 GCF_000699245.1 Pterocles gutturalis | reverse complement strand
TGAACTAAAACAAGGAGGCTGGATATCTCTGCCCTGAATTAGTGGCACAAATCTGACTGTGTGCATGTTGCCATAGTCAGATCTCACTTTCTGAATATTCCTTTCACAGGATACCTTCTCACAAAGGTACAAGATTGAAAAGGACATGGTAAACATGAAGGTTTTATTTTATTTCCCATCACTGGACTGTCTCAAGCACCTTCTGTATTTGAAATTTAAAGAGTTACCTTCGCTACAGCCTCTTTTGATAGTAACTGCTCAATAGGAAGGGTCCACCATGCATCTGTTCCTTGCTGCTCCACTATTTTGATGACATCTGTGATAGTTTCACTGGGTTAGAAGGAAAAAAGGTGTTCGTGAATTGATGAGTTAATCGAACCTTTCTACAAGTATCCCAGATCCAAAGCAGTGATATATCCTGATAAAGAGACCAAGCTATTTAAACCTTTGATTTTCCAGCTTCTAATCCAAACAAGACTCCACAGACTCTTCTGCCTGTATCAAGGACTGTATCAAGATAAAGACTTCCTACATTGTCCTCCAAAATGGGGAGAGTTGTGTAAAACCTGGACGTACAGAAACCTGCAGGTATTCCAAACAGCTTTCTTCTGCAAATACTCAGTAACTGGACACTCAAAAGATGCCAGCAGCTTGACAACTTCTAAAATCCATTTCACTTCCTATTTATTGACCTTGGATTTACAGAAACTAAACACCTATTTCTCCCTAAATGTTTGCTCTTTTTGACAACAGGTTTTTCTCCACAGGATAAAGAGAACTTGAGAACTCATGTGGAAATGGCAGAATTTTGAATAACGTACATATATATTAGATCTTTGGTTGCCTGGATTCCTCCTTTTTAGCAATATGTATTTTTAAATGTAGGAAATACATATATAAATATATTAATCCCAATAATGCGGGAAACTGAAACTTCCATCATCTGAGGAATGATGTAAACAACCATTCAACATACGCTCTGAAGGCAATATACGGGTTCATACAGTATAGCACCAGCCAGGACAAAGGTCCCAAAATAACCAGATACTACAGAAATAAGAAAAATAAAAACATTTAACAAAGCATTTTTTCTGATGCGAACAGATAACGCAACCATAAGCCATGCAGTTCTGCACGCTACTTATGACACCTTCAATCATTGTCCCCAGTAGGTAAGGCTATGGGGAATTGATTCTTAATATCATTTAATGCCAAGTCTAGACATAAATTAAGATAGCTTAAAAAACAAAACAAACCTCAGATACTTTGTCTTGCTGCTCACAGACCACCTACTAAAGAGGTGATTTTTAAAACATTTGCTGTATTTAAAGAGTATGGCAGGTCATCCTGAACTGCCAGCTTCAAACTAAAACTGCTGTGTTACCCAATCCACCAGAGATCAGTTTTTAAATCGAGAAATGAAGATTTAATTGATTAACTAGCTTCTTGACACAGTATTGCAAAAGGGGGAAAATAAAATAATGATCTGGCATAATTATCTTGAAAACACTAAAAGCAGATGATCTTTGTGTCATCACTCAGCTTGGTATTTGGACTTCAGCGCAGTATTTTTTCTGTACTGCTAATAACTTGAGCTACATCCCAACAAGACTTAGTGGGCAGATAACACGGAGTTTAAGCACAAAACCTCATGTTCTCCAAGAAGATGTAGAACAAATTATTACTTAATTACATAACATGAGATGCAACATTAAAAAGAAAATACAATTTTTCTCGATTGTGGGAATAAAATTGTAATGAAAATTTTTCTGATCAAGAACCATACCCATAACTAGTATAGAAAAGCTGCCAGCATGTCCTATAAAGCAAATAGAAAATTTAAAGAGGAACTAAGCTCATCTTCCACATAACTTTAACATATTGTAAATACATTTCAGCGGAGGGACATAAACTCTAGTGATGAATTAATTTTCAACCTACACATTTTCAAAGCATTCAACAGGTATTTGATGATGTCAATGTTTGTATGGATTTTTAAAAGGTGATAAATCCAGCTACAGAGCATGTAGGAATATACTCTTAACAAACAATGTTTTCCCGGAACTGTCTGGATTCAGTGTATGGATTCAGTGTAATCACAGCAGAAATCTCAGTCTGTCAGATGTCCTAAGCTTTAAGTAAAGGAGATACAGCCTGAAGTGTCACCAGTTTTCTGACATTGCATCTGTTAATTGCAATGACATCTCTCCTCAATAGAAGAGATAATGATTAAGGCCAGGCCTATCACACAAATATTTGGAGAAATCAAAAAGTAGGGGGAGACCTGAAACACTGTGCTAGTGTAAACTGCATTACCTCTAGTGAGGACGACCTGTTCTCCCTTCCATCGGAGGCAGAGGGAGGGACAAGAAGGAAATAAAACCTTGCTGTCAGTCTCCCTCGGGAAACCATCATAAAACGACTGCCTTCATTTCCAGAAAGTATTGGCAGTGCCACACAGCAGTTGTCTACCATTGTACATACACCATCGCTACAGAACACACCATGGACTAACCTTTTACCAAGTGTATCACTATGCAATACAAAGGCTTAATATTGTTAAATTATGAAGGGCAGAGTTATTTTAAAGACACATTTTCATAACATGTAAAGTAACAGACACGATTATGCTACAGATAAAAGTTTTCAGACAATTAAAAGAAGGTCAGATTTGTGTTATCACTTTCAAGAAATTAGGAGTCAATGACCACAAAGACAACTTATTATTGACCGATATTCTCAAAATTCTATCACAGTTTCAAATCAAGTAAAAAAAAACATTTTAGCAGTGCAAGGTTTTTTTTCATTTTTTTTCCCTACAGAATAAGTGATCATTAACAGGCAAGTATTTTATAAGACGTGATAGTTAAGACCAAAGATTTCCAGGATACAATTTCAACAAATACTTTTTCCTCCTAGAGTATGAAAAATCCAAGACAAACAAACAAAAAAACCTCCCTAGTTCCTCTGATCTTTTCACAGAATCCTTACAATTAACTATTACCACAAGAGAGAAAAATTACTATATTTAAGACATCTGTATTGTAAGGAGGTAATTTCTGCAAAGTACTTTTATGTAAGGTGCAAGTGAAAACCACCTTTCTCAAATAACTACTCATCACTTTATAATCTGCAGGCTTCAACGTGAGCATGATAATTCAGCAAGTTAGCAATAAACACCATTGTAAAACTTTGCCCTGTATTCATATACTATCTAGAAGAACTCGCATTACGTGTCACTCGCTACGTTTTAACACTGAAACCCCTACGGCAATTCACGCTACCACGACACCAGCCAATCACTCTGAGGTCTGATATTGATTATGCTGAACACTTATTTAATGTGTTAACAGAAATTAGGCAGCATTACGATATAGCTGGGAGGAGAAGAATACGGTGCCTGATGTTCTCTCGACCTCTTTTCAACCACCAGTAAAGAAGGCAAGTTATCTTCTTTTTCACCTGAACCTTGATACTTCAGCAGTAAGTATTTAGGTTACGGTAAGTTACTATTGCTTACAAGTCACTGAAATGTCTTAATATTTTAAAAAGCAAATTAGAGCATGGGGTAGATCTACTTCAAAAAACAGGTTGCTTTTCTCATTTTTTTTTTTTTTTGTTCAAAATTCAAACTACTCGTTAATCAAAGTCACAGAGAAAGGGACAAAGGTTTTCAGGCATTAGAACAATCTTTGTAATAGGACTTATTATTACCAATATTTGAACAGAGAATTGATAAAGTTAAGAAGCTATTGCATGAGGTCTGATTAAAGCATGTATCTCACATTTATTACCTGGTCTGAGCTACTACCAGAAATTAAAAAAAAAAAAAAAATCTCATCTTACTTTTGGATCTCTCTCTTTCTTCTCTTCCACAAGTTACAAGTGTCCTAGAATCAGAATCTCAAGAAATCTACTAAATTTTGAAAGCCGACAAAATTATAAGCATTTATTTGTGCATGTATTGTATTTCATTCTGGTTTTTCTCCACTTCTGCAGAAAAATCACACAGAATCTTACCTCTGTGTTCTTGTAATTCTTACTGAAAATTGGAGTAATGAAAAATGTTCTCTCTTTTCTCTCTCTCTCACTGAGGGTTTTGTTATTTTAGATTACTTTTTTAAACTCTTGATTGTAGTATAATGTGGTATACTCTACATTAAGGATGCAATCTTCACAAATGTCTTAAGTTTATAACCTTGAACAACAGTGTCATACAATCAAGTGTCTCTTATGGCAATGGGGGGCCACAGCAGCAGACAGACTCACGCAGATCTTGCACCAAATTTTTTGCATACAAGATTACAATCTAACTCTTGGTTTTCAAGTTAGAAAGACAGGATTGCTGCTGTGAGAAAAATATTTTGTTAGAGACGAGTAGTTGCATGTTGAAAGAGAAGCTTTCTCCAGACTTTGGCATGAAAAATTCAGGGGAAAATCTGACTTACAGAGGGAAACACAGCAGTTTATTTCAGGGATTTATTTTTTTTTTTAAAGTCTTTTTACAGGTGATAACACAAACAGGATCACTCAAGATCAACCATCGGTGCTCTCACATGTAACAGCAACTCCATGTGGACTACACTGACTTCCAGTGGAGATGCTGTTACTTTTGATGGCCACTCAAAACCTCCCGAGCAGCTGCTACTGAAAGCATATTTATCCAGCATTCAAGATAAGAAAACAGCTTTTGTTTTGAAATGTAAGCTACTGTTGTTTTAATTATATTAATTATTCACACAATCTGAAGATCAAGACTTCTCAAGTGTTAGAAATATGTCAGCAACCTACTGTGATATGATGTCAAAATTATAATGCAAATGTAACAAAATATTGAGGCTCACTTGTTTATTTCAGTAAGAACTGGTGTCCAGGAAAATGACCTATGAATTGACAGACTGCTTTCTAAATTTGCCTGTCATTTCTATAGGCCAATATTCTGTACACTTTTCCTACTCAGATTACAGAAGTCTGCTGTGGCTACTTTTAACTATTTAATGTGTGTTTTACAGTTTTCTTCTTAAATTTCACTTCTGTTGTAAGACATGTTAGAAGTAAGGAGTGCTGATTATAAATGAGTATCAGAAGCTGCCAGTCAAATTAAATAAATCTATTTTCAAGCATATTGGATATGTCTCCTTTTTTTCTCCTAAATGTCTCTTTCTTCCCCAGATCAATTCTAACCAAACGTGCCATACTGTCCCTTTGTTCACCCACCTACACGCGTGACTGCTAGGCCAATACCTACACACAAAGGCCAAGTCACATCAAAATGCCCGGATTGCCACATGTCATACAACTCCAGCAATAATCTCACACAGCTCAAGCACTTAGGAAAGACAAGCTTTTTAATTCAGGTCACTGGTTTTCAAAGTAAATTTACTACAACCTAAAGGAATTCCTGCGCATCCCTCCTTGCAAATGCTTTCTGTACCAGCTGGGTCAGCTCCTCTGTGTTCTGAAGGAGCTGTTGCCACATGATGCCCTTCATGGTTGACTGCCAACCGCCAAACTGTTTTTCATTACGCTCTTATTTTGTTGTTAAACTACATATTTAACAATTTTAAGCAAGCACAAGTAACACACTCAAGCCTAATCTGCAGACTGACTACAATGAATATTCCTCAGAAACAGTAATTTTTTACGTGAACATATACTTACTTTTTAGTACGTAAGAGTTTTTGCAGGTAAAATGATTTTACACCCCACAGAGCCTCCGTCCCTTTATTTCCTGATATGCGTCAGCATTGTTCAGGTACTATAAACGACTACGGTTACTGTGGTCTTTTCTCACAGTTATTGCCTGCTGAGAGAGTCAAAGTACGTATCTGTGCATCTACACACCCAGTGACACTGAGTGAAGCTAAGGACTAACTGCTTAAAGTCCATTCCCTGCTCTCCACACCCTGAGCCTCACCTACGACTATACTTATGTGCTCAGTCCAGCCTCTGGAAAACACGCTGGACTCTCTGCAGGGTACTTATTCCATACCAGCGTAAAAAAAAGTTCTGCAACACTGCTCAAGTTCATCTGCAGCTATGCAACCTTATTATCCATAATGAATTTGCACAAACAGTTGTAAGGTTAAGATGTATAAAATGGAGTTACACTAGCATATCTCAAGACAGAAAACAATTACGGAAATAACAATGAATGTGGAACCCCACAATACTGTTTTTATTAAATCATCTCTTTGACGATATTCACAACAGAGAATATGTGTTCCCCAAAGGGGTAAAAGCAGAACTCTATTACTCCTTAAAAGACAGAAAAGGATCATATTTGGTTGAGATTTCTTGTTTTCAATCATAGCTTGGATCTCCTCAACATTACCTTTTCTGTAATTCCTGAAACACAGTGTTTGCAGTGTGCGGATACTATCAACTTAGCCAAAAGATGGCAGAATAAGGTGAGCATCTAAAGCTTTAGACGTACTAAATCATACAGCCAAAGGTCACCTACATTTATCAATGCTGGATCTTCAAAAACACTCTAATTTTATTTTGAAACAAAGTGCAGTTAATTTATTCTGCAACCAATTTGGTTCTTCCATTTCAGATACCTCATTGTCACTTACTCAATTGCAAAAAGCTGTTCTGACAAAATGCCTGTATTGTTCAATTTACAGTGCTTCAGTCACAGTTGCCATCTATCCTGACTACAGCTTGCACTTTACTCCTTGCTTAAATGTACAGGCCAGTGATTACTGCCAGCTCACTTACCTTGAAGATGAGGGATGAAAGCAGCAATTACTATCAAGGGGACTCTTCAGGTAACTTAAGTATCCAAGTAAAGTGATTCCTATGACTTACATACAAGTCACCTTCAGCAATGAGTTTTTGATTGTTTTAATTTACAGCTGAATTAGTTCTGTGTATAAACAATTTGAAGTAAAAGCATGTACTTATACTTAAATAGTTCTAAGTTTTATAATGTGTGACTGCAGCACAACAGAGAGTGCTCATTCTTTCATTTTTCGGTATACAAAGCTAGACAAATACCTGTTTACCAAGCATTCTCCTGTGTTCTTCTGATAAAAAACAGGAATCGGAACACCCCAACATCTTTGCCGTGATATACACCAAAACGTCCTTCTGTCCAGCATTTCCAGCATTCTGTTCACTGCAGACGTAGGAATAACTTTCACTTTTTTCAGCACTTCCTATAAAGTACACAGTGAACTGTTGAGCACACTTCAGTATTCAGACAAACACTACTTATGCTACCAGTAAAAAAAGGTACAGGACTACATTCCCACTCCCAGTATTGAATAAAAAGTTCTCAGGCAACTGTCCATAACACAATCAGCATGGAGTATATGCTGTTCACGTCCCATAGAGCAATCAACGCTTTTTTGCCAGCTCTGATTCTGTAGCAGACGCACCGTAAAGTGAGTTAGAAATGGCAGCAGTATCTCTATCAGAATTTCAATAGCTCATTGTGTCTCATGTTGAAACCTTTGAAACCACATCTTGATCCACACTGCCTGTATCAGAGAGCGTGGGCAACCACTGACTCCCAACTCCACTGAATAACCATCGTATTTTCCTTCATTCTAGATAAAGATGAATACAAACACCTCATGTCCCAATTAGAATGAAATCATTTGTTACCCAAGACAGCCTAAGGTACTGGTCTGAGTTTTCTATGTGGATATACATAATTTCAAAGAGCACTGCATTAAAAAAAAAACAAACACACTTTAAAGTTATTTAAAATAGAACTGCGGCAAAACTAATAGAGAGGCAAAGAAAGATGTCTGGCCATGCAAGGCTATCATAACAATAAATGTAACTGTAATAGTGACAAAATTGTCTCTTCTGATTTAATTCCTCAAAACATTGTTTTTTTGAAAAATATCTTGGGGAAAAAATTTCAGTAGCTTTAAGAAACTCACACATCTCCTGTAAATACAATGAACAAATATGTCAATCAATGTATTTATCCCGGATTCTATCAATATTGACAAAACAACATTCATCACTTCTACAAATAACACTTTTCAACTAGTGTTTGTAAACCTTAGAGAAGAACATGTTCTTGAGTGAGCTATAGTGACTTTGTTTTGCTGATTCCAAATGGCATCAGATGTCTGTAAACGTCCCATAAGGAAGCAAAATTACATACCTGTGCTGCAGCCTTCACACTTGCTGTGTTTACAAACCACTGTTTGCTGGCACGAATAATCATTGGTTTTTTAGTCCTCCAGTCATACGGGTAACTGTGCACATACTTCTCCTCTTTTAACAAACTCCCGGCTGCCTGCAGCATCTGAATGACTGAAAGGAAAAATGAGGCAAGATTAAAATCTGATTTGAATGTACTGCTACTTTTAACCTCAATTCATTTCTTTTAACTTCCATTCAACACATAATAAGATGTGCCTGTACCTCAACCATATTTAAAATGTGTTCAGTTTATATGAACCCCCAAAATATACCTAAAGGAATGTAACTGATAAAGTAACAAATGGCTAAACATCAAATACTCACCAGCTTCATTCCCCTCTTCAAGGACATTCTTGTTTTGAAGTTCAGGACCTGCAGCTTCAGTAAAAAACCCACCTTCATCCACAAGGCAATCCTTAAAATAAATATGTTAATCATGTCAATAAAATACCATGTGGCAATTAGTTACCTTTTTGGTATTCAAAAGTAAGTACTCTGCTGAGTAACTACTTTTCTGATTAACAGCACAGTATGTTATATGTAAGTACACTTCAGATTTAGTGGACTGCAATTTAGTAATCTATCAGGCAAGCAACCCTGACTTTCCAAACTTAACAGTGAAAACCAGAACCAGACAACTAACCAAACCCCCAAGAAAAACCCTACCCTTCAGGAGAAAGAAAAAAAAAAAAAAAAAAAGGAGTATAATTAGGTTTCAAAACATCTCGAGTCACCTCTTTAAAAAGGTAAAAGAGAAAATTAATACCCTGCATCTTCATTTCCAAACACAAACTGATCATGCACAACTGAACTGTATTTATGTATGTGTTTAAAACAAGCTGCTGAAAAAGAATAGTAATAACACCCTACATCATTGGTGATTTACTGGTTTGCAAGACACAGCTTGAAAAGCCAATTCTGAGTACTGAGAGCCAATATTTGAGAATTGTTGTCTGTGTTATCCTTCAAAAAACAAAAACAGAAACACAGGCAGAGAAGAGACATCCGATTCTATTCTACCACTTCCCCACAAGCTTTAATTAGCAGACAGATGAAAAACTTCACCCTTTTATTTTCACACACCCTTTTTTAAGGTTAGTCCTGCAGGCCATTAGTGATACACTTATCTGAATGCTTCAAAACATTTCCAAGTTTTATGCACAAATAACAACAATCACTTCAGTGGCACGTGATCAAGCAGCTGCTGGAAATCAAGAGCAACAGCTGAAAAAATAAAAGTACCGTGGGTAGCTGATGGTGGGAAGCTACGCTGTAGTCTTCCATACCGTGAGCGGGGGCTGTATGAACTAATCCTGTTCCTTTTGCCATTGTCACATGATTTGCAGGTAACAGAGGAGAGACTCTGCCAGGAATTGTGGGATGAGCACAAGAACCATCTGCCAAATCTACACCTGGGGGTGAAATAAAACAGAAGAGAAAACAGAGAAACAAATCATGCATTCAGCTTCTTTTGTCAGAGAGCAGAAAAGGAACAATTGATCAGCAAGTGTATGCATGGGATACTATTCAGATCAGATCTTGTTTGTGGGTCCCCATCCAAACACTTTCAAATTCTCTGCATTGTTAGTCTTGCACACAGTTTTTTTTCCTTTGAAGAAAAAGTTCTTCTTCTGCCTTTGACCACGGTATTCTGCTAGTAGTGACATTTCACCTAGAGACACTCCACACATTCCCATTCCTTGGGGATCACTAGCTCAGTGTTCCAGAAACAGATCTCAATAATGATATAGTAGGCTAAAAACCTTGAATTTGGGATGTATTCCTAGTTCTGCCACTAAGTACTAATATTATCATGAACAATTCATTTAAATTCTCTACATTACATACAAATAGAGCACAGCACAAATGAAGCTATTGACAATTTAACCTTAAAAAAACACGTCTTAGTAGTAAAGCCTTGCTGAAAGACAAGAATCACAGAGCTTGTGGAACGCTCCACATGACAAAATGGCCTTCATTGAAGGCTTTCTTCGTAGAGGGAACATGTTTAGGAACTGCTGACAGTTATTACACAAATACAGAAAGGTAACAAATATAACTAATAACTGAATATATGGAAAGATAAAAAGAATAGGTTCTAGTATTAAATTTCTTTTCAAGAAGGTCCAACTCTACTGTTGTAGGTTATCTGCAAATCATGTGATTCAAGAAGGTGGAACCTGTGAGAACACCTGCAGGTAATTTTATCATTAGGTAAAACCAAGATTATTAAGCAGAAATGGATCTTTTTCCCCCCTCTGAAGAAGGAGACACGGAAAGACAACCTGAAAAGAAAAAGTAATAGAAGCAGATTTCTCACCTCCTTTAGATACACATATATCCAGCACCGAATCACTGATAAAGGCAAATGAATAAAGTTGACAAATGACATATTCAATCCCAACTCATAACACTGAATTGGAAGTCTGTCTATTAAGAAATATCACTATGCAGTTTGTTAGGATGCAAACTTAACTGCTTTAGTTTGTCCATACAGACAGCAGTCACCCAGGATACCTCAACAGCCTTCACGGTTATGGTGAAGGCTTAAGACACGCATTAACAACGAAAAATTGGGAAAGTAACATCAAATCACAACAGCAGCTGACAGTGCTACCAATTCTGCTACACTAGGTAATTTCAATAGTTTTCACAGAATTAAGCAATTGGGCAGTGTCAGCAAGCATATTTGTAATTAGCCCCTCGTCCTCATCAGCGAGGGATGAGAAAGACAAACTGCATTCAGTGTAATTAAGATTTTCATACTGAACAGACTTCCACTTCATCTTTAACTTTTCCAAGTGGGAACCCAGATTTTAAAAAGTACCTTGAAATCTATGGAAGAAAATTTGAGCTACAATACACCAATACTAAGTCTGACAGACTACTGCTCCTCTTTGTGTTACTTTAGTGAAGCATGTTCTCAAAATATAAACAAACTTAACAATACATCAAAACTGAAGCAGTTTTCAGACACCTACAAGCAGATTTCTAAGCCACTTAACAATACCAAAGCCTACCTTTACATGTTGATATAACCTCAAATTGTGTGTCCAAAACAGCAGCTGTAGATTCAACTCTGTCTGCAGCTAGAATGAAGTGTTCACCAGTAGTTGTACATTTCACAATTGAATACCTACAATGTAAATATATGTATTTGTAGTACTAAATAATTACAAACACCATAAAGCTACAAATTGTAAATGCTCCAGACAGCAAAATATAATTTAAGATCTACATGCCCAGCTCACTTTTAAATCTCAGAAGAATTTCAAGATAATGTAACACTAGGAAGAAGAAATAATTTAAAAAAAAATAAAAATGAAAGCAGAAATTAATATATTACTAGAGATAAAAAGCTTACAATTGTGTCACTTAAAAAAATAACCATGTAAGCACATAAACACATAAAATGCAACGGTAGCCCAGAATATTTTAACATTGCTGATAAATATTGATAAGTACTAATGCAGTCAAAGACACGCACGCTGAATCTGGCATGTAACAAACTGCTTGATTGGCTGGCACAGTCCAAGGCTGCGTGGTCCAGACTAGCACACTAGCAGGGGACGATCCATCTACAGATGTAAATTAGAAATATGTTACTCACAACTATAACAAAAATAAAAGCTATCAGTCTTAAAATCCATACAGAAGTCATACCTATCACCGAAGTCAGCTTAGGTGGTGACTTTAATAGGGGAAATTTCATATACACAGAACGACTGACGTGCTGCTCGTTGTATTCAAGCTCTGCTTCAGCCAAGGCTGTTCTGGGTAGATATCAAATGTAAGTTAGCATACTTGAACATGAAAAGCTATTTATATTCTTGCTAAAATTTGCAAGACAAAATTGTAAGCTGATTCTTACTTTGCTGAAGGAGACCAGAACACAGGTTTATAGTCTTGATAAATGAAACCCTAAAGAGGAAAGGGAGGGAAAAAAGAAAGTTAGGAGAATCAAAACTCATGACAATTCAAAACACGCTTCAACAAAAGTTCGACATACCTTATCGTACATTTTAGAGAAGACTCTCAGCTGGTTTGCTTCATACTTTGGATCAAATGTACGGTAGCAGTTAGCCCAATCTGCCATTACACCCCAACGAATGAAGGCAGATTTCTGTTTCTCAATTGCTCTTTCTGCAAATTCTCTGGCTGAAGGGAATAGTTACATTAAGCACATGTTTTAAACCACTAAGATCAATATAATACCATTTAAAATATGCAATTGAAGTTTTTTAGAAAAGTCCAAGCTGAACATACTGAAACTATGCATTAACTACTGATGTGTATTAAATAGATTTCTATAGCTCAAAAATACCTATTTCAGAGAAGTAGCTACATAATGTGACTGCAAAGAGCAAAAAGATCCAGGAGTGACACTATTTGACAAATACAGGGACATACAGCACAAACGTCTCTAGAGTATAAAATTTCTTTTTAAAAAAGAGGGGAAAAAATAAGTGTATTTAGTTATGAAGAACAATTTCTCAAAATGTACTCACAAATAATGTAAAATAAATCAGAGTGAAAATTAACTACCTCTGTTGAGGCTTTTCAAAGCAACATGCCTCTCAAAATCAGCCCTTTTCACTGCTGCAATTTTAAGCTAAAGCAGTTCAAAATGCTCATTACAAATACCAGCTGAATGTTGATGTCTTTCCATACATATGGTATTTGAAATTATTTCTCCAAAACAGTGTCCATATAACACAGGCTAAATTTCTCTGAAAGGATCACCACTATACTTTCGCAATATTGTTAAAAGCACAGTTTTTTTCTGCTTCTGATACTGAGCCAAGCTTTCCTGATGCAACCTGATTTCTACATACGTCTGTTTAGCTCCTAATCTAATTCAGTCTTCAAAAAACAAAAGGATGTTGATCTGATATATGCCAGTTTCATGACACTACACAGCTAAGCAAAACAGAAATACAAATCATCTGCCCTCCTCCTGGTTTTTTTGAACCCATGGTCAATGCTATGCATGTTTATTACAGCAACAAATTCAGCCTGTGTTCAATCATCCTGTTTCATAAGATTACACTGTATTCAATCTGCCTGGCAAATACGTACAGTCATCATATAAAAATGTCACCAACAGCTAATAGAAAAGCTCACTACGAAGTATAAATTTTATAAAGTATAAAATACAAAATATGAATAGGACGTACAAACACATAAGCCAACTTTTTCTATAAAGATATTGCAAGCAGTGACTTACCTCTCTGTCGAATTTCCATTGGTGAAAGACTTTCAGCTCCTTTGACTTCTGACAACGCCTTCAACTCAATCGGCAATCCATGACAGTCCCATCCTGGCACATAATGTACTTTATAACCTCTCATCATGTAGAAACGATTTGTGATGTCTTTCAAAATCTGAAAAGACACAAGAGTCAGTTATCACTTTAGCTCCCCCATGTGGAATAGCTCATTATTAATTAAGGTCCTCCTATTAAAAAACCCCAAATCTAACAGGCTACATTATAAATTTACATTTAAGACTCTGCATTTGCAATTCTTCTTGCCCAGCATTTTGTGTTTTGGCAGAACCTCAAAGGACATCTGATCAAAGGAATTCACATTCAGTATAACTGAAAGAGGCAGTTTATAAACTTGCAAGACTTGAAGCGAACAAATCCTACTTGCTCTCACTTTTAAAACATTGAGCTGGATCTTCAGTATTGGCCTAGTACATATTATTATTTTTTTATATAAGCGATTATCTACCAAATTTGTAATTTTCAGATGCCCAGGCTTTAGCACTAGTACTGTAAGAAGCTGTGGGTTGCATTTTAGTCCTTCCCACCCTGTAGCACACATAACACTGTCATTCCCAGGACTGAATCTGAGCACATCCAAACGTATTTAGGAGTATTGAAATTTATATTTTAAAAGCCATCAATCTTTAGTCATTGTGGTTTCATTGAGGATACCCAGATAAAATAAGCACAATATAACAAACTTATAAAAGACTCAAAAGAAAAAAAGAACAGCAAGGCACAGCTCAGTCATGCATTACACTAACATTTTTACATGTACACATGTAGAAATATACACTCAACCGTGTGTGTATGTCCGGTTAAGCTCAATACAAAAATACATATGGCTTAGGAATGGATTACAGGCTGGACTTTCTCTAAAGGAATTATCTATTTTTACTGAAATGTTCAGTCTCATAAATGAACACTCAGCATATAGGTCCTATATGGAGAACACACAGCACACTATAGGAAGTATTTATCTATTTTATTAGCAGACTATAAATGAGTAAATATTTACTTTATTCAATGCATGGCCAACGTGAGGGTCTCCATTGGCGTAAGGCGGTCCATCATGAAGACAAAACTCCTGCTTTGTTTTCCTTTGCCTTTGCCAGGCATACAGCTCTGCAAAACCACATTTCTGTAAAGACAACACGAGAACACCGACATCACCCCAGGCCTTTGCACTTCCCAGAAGTCTGAATAAGAGCTTCATAGTAAAACATATATTGAAACAAACAAACAAACAAACGAACACAGCAAGTTGGCTTTTCTGACTCTGTAACGGGGTGTTAGGAGTATAAAACTATTGGAAAGCCTGAGACAGGAGCAGTACCAAGCCTAACAGTATCTCTGTGGCTTTCCACCGCCAGGAGGGTCGTTACTCGTTCTCCAAACGAAGCCACAGCTCTAAACAAACAAACAGCTGGAGATCCCCAGTCCTTCGCCTACAGGGAGTTGGCCGCAGCAGGGGCGGGCCCAGCACCAGGCCTCCTCCCGCCCTCCTCCCCGGGCGAGCAGGCCCCAGCCCCGGCCGCT
>NW_010147570.1:349-647 GCF_000699245.1 Pterocles gutturalis | reverse complement strand
GTGGGGACGTGCACAGGGCGATGGGGACACGGGGATGGGGACATGGGGACACGCATGGGGACGTGTGTGGGGACGTGCACAGGGACATGGGGACACGGGGATGGGGACATGGGGACACACATGGGGACGTGTGTGGGGACGTGCACAGGGACATGCGTGTGACACGGGGATGCGCATGGGGATGGGGACACGGGGATGGGGACATTCCTGGGGACCAGGACATGCGTGGGGACATGTGTGGGGACACTGGGGTTTGCACGGGGACGTGCACGATGACATGGGACGTGCATGGGGACAT
>NW_010147570.1:0-286 GCF_000699245.1 Pterocles gutturalis | reverse complement strand
TCGGGGCGTGCACGAGGATGAGGACACGGGGACACGAGGACCTGGGGACAGGGACATGGGGACACAGGGATGTGCACGATGACGCGGGGACGCGCACGGGGACATCGGGGCGTGCACGAGGACACGGGGACACGGGGACCTGCGTGGGGACACGGGGATTTGCACGGGGACACGGGGACGTGCCCGGGGACACTCCCAGGGCCGGGGCCCCGCTGCCTGGCACGGGGACAAGGACACGGGGGACACTCGTGACGCTGGCGGGGTGTCACGGAGGCGTCACGGGGAC
>NW_010147569.1:0-2222 GCF_000699245.1 Pterocles gutturalis | reverse complement strand
TCCACCCAGCCTGAATTTGTGCTTGGGATCTCCTTGACCCACGTACTGACCCATGTGCAGGACTTTGCACTTGTCCTTGTTGAACTTCATGAGGTTTGCCCAGGTCCCTCTGTATGGCATCCCTTCCCTCCAGCATGTTGACAGCACTACACACCTTGGTGTTGTCTGCAGACTTGCTGAGGGTGCACTCAATCCCACTGTCCGTGTCTCCGACAAAGATGTTAAACAACACTGGTCCCAGTACTGACCGCTGCGAACACCACTTGTCACCGGTCTCCACTTGGACATTGAGCCATTGACCACAACTCTTTGAGTGCAGCCGTCTAACCAATTCCTTATCCAGCGAGTGGTCCTTCTGTCAAATCAATGTCCCTCCAACTTAGAGACAAGGGTGTCATGTGGGACAGTGTCAAAGGCTTTGTACAAGTCCAGGTAGATGATGTCAATTGCCCTGCC
This sequence comes from Pterocles gutturalis, assembly GCF_000699245.1. Taxonomy (NCBI): domain Eukaryota; kingdom Metazoa; phylum Chordata; class Aves; order Pterocliformes; family Pteroclidae; genus Pterocles; species Pterocles gutturalis. Next base: position 1,766 of record NW_010147569.1, on the reverse strand, counting down.
TTTATCCAGTAATGCTGTGGCCCTGTTATAGAAGGCCACCAAATTTGTCAGGCACGATTTTCCCTTGGTAAAGCTGTGTTGGTTGTCATCAATCACCTGCTTGTTTTCCATGTGCCTTAGCATAGATTCCAGGAGGATTTGGTCCATGATCTTGCCGGGCACAGAGGTGAGACTGACATAGTTTCTTGGGTCTCTTTATTTCCTTTTTTAAAAATGGGGGTTATGTTTCCCCTTTTCCAGTCTGCGGGAACTTCGCCAGAGTGCCACGACTTTCTAGCAAGGCAGTGATGTTCTTAAAATCTTTACAGGGAATCTCTTACCTTAATAAAAGAAAAGTGAAGACAAAGTGTGTATTTATATTATGGTTTTAAAAAAATGAAGTTTTTATCTTTCTAGTTTGTGGAACATTTGATTCTAAACCAGTGGGGAATCCTTTCCAGTGTCACATCCTCATCAGAGCAAACGTTGACACATGGTACTCTTTGATCACTTCTGAATGAGACTCGGTATAACTTAATGCATGTGTCCTCTAAATTTGATCTGTTACTGTAAATGAGATCAACACGTTGAATGGGGAGGAAGTTAAAAGGTGAAGTTGTGAGTGTATCTGGCCAGGGCATTGGGGATCAAAGATGGACACAGCTTCTAGAAAAATTATTTTGACATCCTCACCTGTCTGAGACAGTCCACAATCCAGTGGAAAAGTAGCATATTCACAAGTCAGTGTCATACTAGATCTACAGATGGCAGCTGCTGAGAGAAACTAAGCCTGACCAAGGAAACTCTTGGAGGCACTTGTGATACTGTTTGGGCTTTCATGGTTTCTGCCTTTAATCAATTAGTTTTTCTCTTGAGGTTTGCAGTCTCCATTTCTTCCTTACAGATTACATCGTCTGAACACACTGGATTCCTGTAGATTGCGCTGCTAAAGTGAATGCGCTTAATACCATTTACTGAAGAGAGAAAGAGCTCCCACACTGTCCACTGAGGTTACTTATCCCATGCCCACTTGGCAGGGAGGATATGTGGCACAGAGCTCTGCAGGTCACATTCTGCCAGTACTAAGGAGCGTTACTGCCAAGGGGATTTTTTGTAGAGCTGCTTGGAGAGCTGCAGCATTTCCCCTGCCACAGACAATGACTCATGCAGAGATACTTCGACAAAAAAGGATTTGCAACAGTCCAGACATAGTGGTTTTCTTTTGCGAGGAATAATAAGCAAGAATTCAGTGCAACTGTTTATAATGGCCATGAGAGGGACTTCTCTGACTGCTATGGCAGTTTGGGGTGTAAGTCAGTCCAGTTAATGTGCCAGAAAACAGATAATAAATATTTCAAGTGCACTGTAATCAAATCATTGGAGTTAGCAGATGATCATCAGTCTCAATTTCACTGTACTCCGAGCAGTGTGTAGTGTTAAGTCTTTTAGTGGGAGGGACTCAGACTGCTCAGCTGCACACCGTAGACCTTCAGCTGCAGAAATACCCTTTCAGTTATGAGTCAGTGCCTGCTCTTTGACAATGGATTAATTTGTTTCAGCCAAACATTCAAATTTCATGTTTCTGTGGTGTCTGATAGAGATGTCTGTCCCACCTTGGGTTCTGGTGGCTCTAGTGAAGAACACAGCAAATGTAGCATTGATCCCAGTTTAGTCCTTTCCCTGCTTTCACTCAAGAATATATTTTAGTAAGAAAAACACTGAATCTCCAGCATATGTGCAACTATCTTTTTCTTTATAAACTGATTTCTATACAACCGCTAGTTATT
>NW_010147568.1:5782-10932 GCF_000699245.1 Pterocles gutturalis | reverse complement strand
GAGGGGGCCCTTCTGGAAGGTCAGGGCCCAGACAGGCGAGCACATCAAATAATCAACTAGGAAACTGAAAGAAGGAAAAAAAAAATGTATCTACATTTCCCAGTGCTTACACAGCTCCATATACTGTTTGGCCTTTCATGTATTTCTCTTTCTGTGGTAACAAATCTTCTCCCTCTGTAGCGAATGAGTAAATTATAGTCTCTGCAACTAAAAGCAATTTCTGCTTCTATTATTTCTTCACATCTATGATGTGAAGGTTGGTCTAAAAAGGAAATGGCAAAAAAATTAAAAAGGGAAAATATTAAACGAAGACAGCTAAAAAAAAATCAATATTGTGAAATACATAACAGCGTTAGGGCAACTCTGAATTTAAGCTGTAAGATGAAAAGCAAAGACAACAAAGCAGTAAGGAATCTCAACCTGCAGAATCCCCAGTGTGTTACCAAACAGGGTCATGTCACATTTGGGGGTCTTCACAGGACAATATTTTTAAAAAAAAAAAAAATGCCTTATAGCACCAGACATTGCCATGCTGTCAACACTCAGTCTGTGCACTGTAATGAAACCCAAGAAAGGATGTCCCCCAAAAAGACATTGGGATGAACATGTGCAGAAAGCTCAGCAACATAGCTAGACAGGGAAGAATATCAGTCTGGAGATGTTTCTAAAGCCATACAGAACAGACCAAAATGCACTCCCAAAGCATTGTATAAGGCCTTTCATTCTAATTCTTTAGAAAATCAAAGTCGCAACTGAACCACAGTGAAAGCCATCATGCAGGTGTTTAGTTCCCTGTATCCCATTTTGGCTGGGGTATCAGCCAGGGGTGACAGAAGCCCTGGAGTGAAAGGGGGAGAGATGAGACCAATATCAGGCAGAGACTAGCTGCTCATGGTTGCCCTTAAGAAAAAGATGTGGGTAACCAAGGAAGCTGTTCAGTGGAAAATAGGATCAGATGCTGTTAAAGAAACATTAAAGAGAAAAGTACAAATGTCTTAAGGGAGAAAAGGAAGCTAAGTTGTGTTAAAAATGACAATACTTTAATCTCTTTAGAAGAGAGCTAATGACTAGCAGAAATGTGTAAGTATTCATTTGAGAGCATTTTGGAGAAGTTCGTGACAGACTTGTTCAGGCAGCTCTTTCAGAATTGCTTTATTTCCCATTTTGAAGCCCAAAACATGTTTGGGAGTTCAGAGATACAATGCTAAACCACACAGAATAAATGCACTGTCTTCTTAAACCTTTCTACCTCCTTTATTCATCTACATAACTCTGGTAGCCCTTGACAAATTTCAGTTTCATTTAAAGCACTCTCAGGCAAGTTTCTGTAAATTTCAGTTTATTTAAAACAGCAACAGCAGCTGCTGACTAAAAGACTAAGTCTGTAATTTCTTCTGTGGCACCGAAAGGCGAGGGACCAACTTTCAGCGGGTATATAACCTTTTTTAGCAACAGCCAGACAACTAGGCAGCATAATCTTAGTCCTGAGTTAGGTTTAAGGAAGGGAAGGGAAGGTAGGACACAATTTTGCATGAAAGCAGAGTTCATTGGTTCTGCTGTTCAGGGAATAACTTGACTGAAAACTACATTAAACAATCTGTCAAAGTGGAGAAACAAGACTATATGATAATTTCCACACAGAGTATGTGAAATCAGTCAGAATGCTACTTTTCAATTCTGAAAAATCAGGCATGACCAGGCTTCAACTGCAATCAAAGCTAGTTAACGTCATCAATCAAGGAGAACCCCCTTTTACTTTTCTGTTGTTTGTTTTATTAAAATACAATGTTCTAGATTAAGTGGTTGGAAAATATTTAATTCTTCCTAAAACAAATTTAATAATTTTCCAGCAAAATATATCAATTAGAGTTTGCACGTAATTTAATCTTCTCTGAAAAAAAAAAAAATCCTATGCAACTCTTACTGTAACTGTGATTAAGGGTCAAAAATCTTAAAACAGGCCTAAATTAAGTTCTTAAACTGGGTTTAGAGCTTGTACTCATTAATACCAGGTGGATCATCCTTGCTTTCCTACCACACAAACTCTATGGGGAAGATCTCTTGAAGTTAACAGAGGTATAGCAACAGTATACACACCAGCTGATGGTCACCCTAGATGTATCTCAAACACTTAACATTTCAGATTACATCATACTGCAGAAAGCACAAGCAGAAGACTTCTCTATTAGGACCTCAGTGAAACCCCAATGCATTTGAGCCACCTGATTCCAATGGAATATCCAGAACATCAATATCCTTTCCGGCAGTTCTGGCCACACACATTCAAGTTGTCCCCTGACCCACCAGCATGAAGTATGCACAGAAATACCACTAGCATGATCAGTCTGACAACAACCTGCCCAGCCACTGGCTTTCAGCTGAGCACATACAGAAGGGGTTAAATGACAAGGTCTGCAAACAATTTTGCAATGAACATACATCATATTCCCTCACACTAAGTGAGTGGACACACAAGAAAGGACCACAGCACATCAATACACCCAATAAAAGATGGATGCAAAGTGCCTCTGTGAAAATTAAGTAGGTTACAATGATCCAACTGGCTGAATATTTCCCAGTCCCATAACAGAAGATGGCATATCTAGTCTATAACCTCTGTAACCAGTCTTGCAGGAAAATTTATTCAAGGAAAAAGATAAAATGGCCTGTCTACAATGATTCTGCATTGATTTGGACTTGAAAAAACAAAAGAATCTTCCAAGGAGAGATTGGTCTGGGAGCAGCAGCAGTAATTGGTTCTATTCAGATTATGGATGGTTTCATAGGCTTTGGGCTTTAGGGAACTTAGTCAAATATCTGGCATTGAAGCATTCAACTATTCAAACAGAGTTCTTCATTGTCATTCAGGATGCAAAAATCTCATTTGAATTTCAGCTTTGAAACTGGTTTAAAAAGTACCTGAGGGAAGAAAGAATGGGAGGGAAGCAGAGAGGAAGTGAAGAGAAAGCATGGTGAGAGAGGAAGTTCTGAACGGTCAGAAGACCTGGGGAAAAAAAAAGAATAAAAAATGAACATGCATGAAACCAGAATCTAAATGACTGATCAGCCTAGTTTCTAGAAGAGATGATACCTTGGCTCAGTCATCTCTCAGCTTCTCAGTTTCCATGTCTCCTCATTATTGACCTCTTCCCCTGGCTGTAGTCTTCTTGACTATGTTCTTTCAGTGTAGTTATTTGAAATAAAAATATTGGTGATTAGTTTGTATTCTCGGTAAAGACAACTGATAGGCGCTATCACCTAAGTAAACTAACTTGAGTTGTAAATTTAGTTATTATTTTAATTTTAATAAGATTTAACAATGTTTTCAGTTCTACTGAGAAGGGAGTTGTAGTCCCAATTAGCTTAAAAACAAAACCAAAGCAGAAGCATACCACCTTGAGATATTAACAATAAAGAAGGAAAACTGGAACTTTTCAATGAGCAATTATTTTTTTCCCCCTTTAATGAAAATGTGCAAAGAGGAACCACACAAAGGATTGATGAATCTTTGTCTGAAAAAAATATGAGTCCAAAGCACTCAAGTCTTCTGAATCAAATATTTTCAGTCTTATTTCTGAATCAAATTGTTTAAAAGCTGAAGAGGAAAAATTTGAACAACTCTTCCCCAAATTTCAGGTGAACTAAAGTTTTGTAGCTATAGCCATAATGAAGGAAGATAAACCCCAAGAGTGATAGAGGGGCCAGCAGTTAAGAAGGGAAGAGACGCAAAAGTGGGAATGCTTTTCAGTAGTTTCCATCAGTCTGGAAACAGAAGAATCAAAAGCCTTGTGAGAACAGGTTTTCCTTGCAAGACTTCATGCCCGATTTGATACTGGAAAGATTCAGATAAATGTTGAATGCTTGTCAAAACCAATCACTAAACCTTCTGATATTCACTGGCTACCAAGCTTAATGCTTATATCTATAAGCTCACAGTCAGCCATTTTTATCAGAACAAGCTGCAGAAATTGTTTTCCATGAGATCTTTAAGAATTTAAAAGCGATTTCTAGTTCTGTAAGTACCATTATGAAGATATGAGTTGACATGCTCTGTTTATTACTATGAAGCTGGGAATACTCAAGATGGACAAACCAAATCTAAACATCCACATGCAATTACTTGTAAAAATATGTGTACCACTGATACTTATCTAGTCCACGCCCAAAATACAAGGGAATAAGTACAATTTACTTCCTATACTTCATCTGAAGCCTTTGACTACTCTAAGCTGATAATGTGCAAAGAATATGGTTATCTGGCAAAAAAAGTGTTCTCTTACATGACCTTTCCTTACAGTATACACACAATTAGCCATTCAGTCTTGATATGCTCATGAATTAATGCAGCAACTTTGAAATCAGTGTAGATGGTTTAATAAATACCAAGCTTGAAAGCATAAAATGGAGATATTTTTTTTCCCCCCCTTGCCTGAAGTTACTCTTTTCTCTGCAGGTCATGCCTGGGGTTTCAGTAACACCTGTAAAACATGAACAAACAAGCCTGCCCCATCAGGTGGTTCTGTGAGCACAGGATTGGTGGGAAAAGAATTTCCTTTGGATATTTGGTCAGAAGACTGAAGACCTAAGTGGTTCTCAGATGTCTATTGCTTTTTCCAGTGCTTTCAAGAACTTGGAGTGGGATTAATCTCTCTCTCCTCTGCCCAGGTGAATGTTTATACACGTGTAAATACAATGACTTAACTACATTCTCCTTACACCCACCTAAAAAATTGATTGAAACTGGCCAGTAGATTTAAAAGTTGTTAGAGAGAAGGACAAGAGGAGCTGACAAAGACGTTTCTTAGAAAACCATGTAGAGTAAGGCTTGGAAAAATCCAGTCTGTGGGAAGGATTTTAAAACCCTGTGAATGATTCATGTTTTCTTGAGAGAATACCAGATTTTTCTATTTAAAACAACATCATCAAAACATAGGACAGTGATTTTTTTTTTTTTTTGCCATAGACTTCTTTTTGCATTGCACCTTGCAAACAAATAGAAGAGGTAAGATTCTTGGCTGTTTAAAGAACTGACAGTCAGCTAAAGGAAAAATATTCCTCTTCAGAGGGGAGAAGCCAGCAGAAATATATTTTTTTTTTAATTTTCACATTTTCATACAGACAAGTTTGTCCCTACCATAGAAAAGACGGGG
>NW_010147568.1:0-5751 GCF_000699245.1 Pterocles gutturalis | reverse complement strand
GGGCGGGGTGTGTGAAACAGATAAAGATGAAGGCTAGGAACACAGCACACAACATATTGGACAACTGTCTTGGGTGAAAATCTGAGGTCACAGAAGGGCAGAAATGCTTCTCTTGGTGCTAATTGGTTCTCGAAAGAGAAAGTAGCATAACGTGACATACAAGCATTATGGCACTGAAGATAGTCATTTAAAAGTCTCCATATAAATATGAACTAAACCCCTTTGTGTGTCTGATTTATGTATAAAGACAAGACATTAAAGACCACAGCATTAAATTATTTTAATGCCAAGATATGATAGAATGAATTACATATATTGAAATCTTAGGCATAGCTATGCCACACAGTACATATGATAGTGTTGTAGCATGAAAAGGCTGAGTCAAGAGTACTATTTCATATCTAAATCTGATTTTCCATTATTTGGATTAGGAGTCAGAGCTTTTTAACAAGAGATCTAGGACTACTCTGTGTTTGGATATGGGCATGTATGTGTGCACATAGCTGCTTCTTATTAAAAAGAAGAGGTGGAAAAAAAGGGAAATTTGTAGGAATGTTGCAGCTTCAACAAGGTGGTTTTTTTTTTTTTGAGAAATGAATGATGGTTTCAAAGCTCTGCAGACCTCTCTTTAATAATTGTTAGAGTGCAATCCATTAAGTACTGTAATTATGTGGGAAGAAGGTTATCCCTGGTCCTGAGCAAAATTCTGCTTTCTATTACCTGCCCACCACACAAACAAAATAAGAATTGAACTACTGGGAGCCCCCTGACCAGAATCAATATGCAAAAGGCACCGGGAAGAGCAGAGCTCACCACCCCTCAGACAGTGCACAGTGTCCTCTGTATTCTCATCTTCCTTGCATGGCTCCCACCTGCTTCCAAGCACCGATGAAGAGGCAATCTCTCTGCTTGCAGATTGCTGGAAGCACATGGGAGCATGGGTCTTCCCAGACCTGGTGCAAAGGAAAGGGCCAGGGGGGAGCAACAGAACCACAGAGCAGCGGTGGAGCAAGGAGGCAGGGTTGCCAAGCAACAGCCTACCGCGGGGGGGGCCTTAAAATGGGGGAAGGAGACAGATATAAATTGCATTTGCTCGTGTGGGGCTACGGTAGCCCTTCCATCTGCTTTTCTTCCTGCTTCCATTGAGTTACAGGTGTGAATTTTGTGAGAGGATTTGTCCACAAGCATTTATTGCGTCACGAGCTCCAGTCAGCTCCTCAAGGAGGTTGCAACAGGGAGAACCGTAAGGAATACTTTCTTTGCCAACTTGTTGTCATGGATAATATAGCAAGAACAGCAGCAGGCTCTTCTAGGTTCTCCAGACAGCCTGCCCCAAGACTCAGGAACACAAACCAGACCTTCCCCATTCACACATCTGCATCAGTGATGTTCCTTCTGGTACACCATTGTTTGCCTTAGAAAGAAACATGCACAACATAAGAAAACGTTTTTCCTTCACACCACATAGAGTTTCCGTGTGACAAGTGGAGTCTCTGTATTATTTCCGTATAAAGTTCCTGTTCGTATTCTGTGAGGCCATAAACATTTGATGGCGTAGCATCGCATCAGAAGCGACCTTCACAAAATCTTTAGACAAGAGGTATTTTGGTGAAGAAGGACCAATTAGGAGAGGGGATAGAATAAACAAAAATAAAAACTCCTGACATCTAATGGGGCCAGGCTACGTATACTGGGGAGACTTTCACAGAGGTTGACCTTGGGGATCCCAAGCCCCTCTCTGCAAGGACTAACACTAAGCCAGTTCCTCATGGTCAGGCACCACATTACACCTCTCACCAAATCTGGTAGCTGGTTCCAGTTGTAAAGCCTTGCAGTACTATGCCTCTTCCCTGGTGCAACTGGATGTTTTCAGGTGTAGCCAAAAAAATTGTGATCCCCCTCTTTTCTTAACCCTTTCTTGCCTGACACATTATGCACATTGTCACAGATCACCAAGAAAATGTACAAATAATTTTGACTCCATAATGCATTTTCTGTAACCTATCATTGTTCACATTTGTGAAGGAAACAGAAAACTATGAAAGAAATTGCACTTGCATTTATTTTTAAGTACAGAGCACAAATTTTACTAATATGAATTGTTCACAGATAAGATAGATACATTCTTCATGCCTTTCAAGTCATGAGGTCATCCAGAGAAACACAAAAGGTTATAAAGCACACACTTCTCTCTCTGCCAGGTATCTAGGTCCTCCTTAATAGTCAAAACAGAGGAGTAAACACATTTAAGAAATTACTTCTCTCATCTTAAAGTTGTTTTCCAAAGTAGAACAGAAATTGCACCCTGGAAGTCCCTGTTCCTCTCCCTCCACCTATTATGTGGAGAAGCTGAAGTGACTTGTACCATGAACACTTCAAATTAAGCGAGATGAGCAATGTCCATAGCAGCCAACTGTTGCCGAGCTTTTAAATAGCAGCAAGCCCACAGATAGGATTTGAAGGCAGCTAATGGAGATCTTGTCTTCTGGGAAGGAAATTCTTATACAGGCAAACAAGTGGAAATTGATATACTGGTTGAAGGTGGAAAGTGACTCCAGACACTTCATGAAAGAAGTTTGGTATAGCAGTGCTACGAAGGACTTTAGCAGTGGAGGAGAGCAGCATGAGACAGAGAAACAATGGGATATCCTGCCCAGTGAAGGGTTTCACAGTAAATTGAAAGGCTGGGTAAACATGAGTGGCAGAACTACACTGGGCTGGTATCAAAGGAGAAAAAACTCACAATTGTCATGTCATCACTGGTGACATCACATCTGGAGTACTGTGTACCAGTTCTGGGCTCTTCAGTCCAAGAAAGACAGACATACTGGAGTGAATCTGGTGAAGGCCCACAAAGATGATTAAGGAACTGGAGAATCTGATGCATGAGGAAAGGCTGAGAGAGCTGGGACTATTCAGCCTGGAGAAGAGAAAGCTCGGGGGAATCTTAATAATGCATAAAAATACCTGATGGGCTGATGCAAAGAAGAGGTAGCCTGACTCTCCTCAGTGGAATCCAGTGTACAGACCAAAGGCAGTAGACATAGGAAAACAAGAAGCTCCATGCAAACATAAGGTTATATATATACATATATGTACGCATATATGTATGTATATTTTTACCGTGCAGGTGGTATAACACTGGCACAGGTTGCCCACAGAGCCTGGGGAGTCTCCATCCTTGGAGGTATTCAAAACCTGACAGGACACAATCCAGAGCAAGCTGCTGTAACAGTTAACTGTTTTGGGCAGTGGTGCTGAACTAGATCTCTCAAGGTCAACCGCATGGATTCCATGGGAAAACCACTGACTTCATTCTCCACAGAGAAGCTGATCTGGGTCCAACACAGACTGGTGCTGTGGCACTTTTGCTTCATTTTCCTTGAGGGTTGTTTGGGGTTTGTTTTGTTGGGGAGTTTTTTGTTTGTTTTTGTTTGGGTTTTGATTATTTTTTTTTTTAAAGTAGAGTCACCTGTCAAAAGTGGTCTCTTTGTCACCACTACCACTTATTTTTAGCTAATGATGGCTCATTTAAAGGGCCTACATTTGCTAACAGTTACCACAGTTGGGTTTTCTCTAAGTTTAAGTGCTTATAAAATGACTGCTGCTAAGTAAACAGTATAAATATAACCTTTGCAAGTGACAAAATGGACAAGTAAAAGAGCTTGCCTGCCTTACCTGGAAAAGATTGCAGTTACTGGAGTGAGAAGTAGGCTGAAAATGCATTTTCTCCACTACTCTGGAACTGTTCTTCCAAAACTATAGACAAAAAAATCCCCACATGCCACCCCACACCTCAAGGTACGGACATGACGTGAAGGCCACAGTCACATGGTGGGGAGGACTCTGGTGTTTGACACAAGGCACAGAATGCCAATGTTTGTCTCCAGAGCAAATAGGGTTGCCCATTTTACACACCTTGTTCTATACACAGTTATCGTATCCTTGCTGATTCGTCTCTTCCTTAAACGTACTATTTCCTATCTACCCACCTTGTATTCCTCTCACACAGGCTTCCTTCCTGCTTCTGTCACTTCTGTCTTATGTATCTGGATCCTGTCTCTTTCTGCTATCTTTTTCTTTGAATTTATATGACCGGAACACAATGAACTTTAAGTATTTTTCAGCTGAATGTTAAGCTAGAAGCCTTTACCTGGCTTGCATAACATCTCCTGTCTTTCTTACACTGCAATGTTCAGAGAAGAACTTCTTAGTATTTTGGTCTCCCTGCTTTTGCCCAAGACATAGATATAAAAAACAAAGTTATGCTTGATTGGTTACAAATCAATAAACAGGTCGAGAAGGCTTTCTACCAAAATGGGTTTATTCAAAAACATAACTCAAAGAAAATGCTAGATACTGAGGCACGAAAATATTCTTTGGGGGCAAGGTATCCATCAATACTCCATTATGACATGATATAAAACATGTATTTGATTTCACTTGACTGAATACTCTGCTGTTTTCATGATCTGCTAGTCCTCATTTCCATTACTGTTGCAAAGGTATTTCAAAGCTGATTCACTGAATTTCACTAACTTTAATTTTTGGGTATAAGTTTAAGGCTGATCAAAACGATAATTGACAAAATATCTCCTTTTTGGAAAAAGCTGGATTCAGTACATTTGAAACATTCTGCTGTATAAGTTCAAAATTTCAATACAGATTCTTGACTAACATATTCAAATTACAATAACAAAACAATTGCTTCAGAATAAGAAAACCATAATAATATGATTTTTTTTTTCGTATGAAGTTTGGGGTTACTGTCAGTTTGGAACTGAAGAAAATTATAGCATGTTAGTATCTGTCACTTAATTAAAATCTGTTTTTCAAATAGTTTTTATTCACATGCCAAGATCTTCATCTAGCACTGTAAGGACAGGTTTACTAAGTTTTCATTTCTGTGTTTAGTTTTGCTTCTGGTTACATACAAAAAAGAAGTCTGGTAATCTCAAGCCCTAACAGATAATTATTGTAGACCATGGTGCACACAAATCTCTGCACTCAGAGTTTTCAAAAATGATCAGCAGCTGTTTCACGTCATGACTGATGGGAGCTGTTAAAGCTTTGTGGGAAAATGGCAAAATGCCCACATGTATACATCCAGCTGAAGTGTTATAGACTTTTCACATAAATAATAATCAGATTCCCCCAAACAAGATTTACAGGGCAGGAGGTGAGGGTGAGGGGCGATATCTCATTTGTCTTCAATAGTCAATATCAGAAGATGAATTCTCAAGAAGTCAGTATTTCTTAATCATGTAACAGAATTTTCCTCCATGCCTTGGAAGTCTGCTTTAATAATTTCTTGTACCCAATATACTTCCACGAATGCAATAAATATTTTTAAAACCTATTTCTAAATTCAGTTTCCTGGAAGATATAATTATATAAGGATTAATAGGAAACTGTTAGACAGAACCTACCAGAAATAACACATACAGCTACTGCATACAACCTTTTAAACACATAGGAGAGCACAAATTAAGACCTTCCAAATACCATAGGCATTAGTTTTCTTTCCTATGCAAGGTGACAAATGGCACAGAGTTAGCTATTTCTTCTGTATCAGAGCATGTTCTTTTGCCAAATTGGAGGGAGGGAGGGAGGAAACGTCCTTAGTGCCAACCCCCCGCGAAGGTTGTTCTGATGTTTGTAGAAATAGCGTGAAGTCATGGACTGTCACTTCCCTAGGTAAGCTAGTTTGACCCCCTCCTCATGGCTCCTCCGAACACAAAAGGCACCACC
>NW_010147567.1:393-913 GCF_000699245.1 Pterocles gutturalis | reverse complement strand
CCCACCCCTTCTCAGCCTCCACTCACTTCGGAGCTCTACCCGTCCTACAGCCTTTACACCCCTTGTCCGTCTCCCACCCCTTCTGGCCTCTACCTGCACTCCGCCCTCCCACCCCTTCTCGGCCTTCCATTATTTCTGGCCTCTACCCACTCTCCAGCCTCACACCACTTCTCAGCCTTTGCTCATTTCTGGCCTCTACCCGCCATCCAGCCTCCCATCCCTTCTCAGTCTCCACTTGCTTCTGGTCTCTACTCACCCTTTGACCTCCCACCCCATCTCAGCCTTCACTCACCCTCTAAACTACAACCCCTTCTCGGCCTCCCCTTATTTTTGGCCTCCACCCACTCTCCACCCCAACACCCCTTCTCAGCCTCCTCTCACTGCTGTCCTCTACACACTCTCCAGCCTCCCACACCTTCTCAGCCTGCCCTCCCTTCTGGCCTCTACCTGCCTTACAGCCTCCCACCTCTTCTCAGCTTCCACTTGCTTCTGGCCTCTACCCCCTCTCCACCATCCCAAA
>NW_010147567.1:0-248 GCF_000699245.1 Pterocles gutturalis | reverse complement strand
TTCTGGCCTCTACCCGCTCTCCAACCTCCTACCCCTTGTCAGCCTACCCTCAATTCTGGCCTCTACCTGCCCTCCAGCGTCCCACCCCTTCTCAGCTTCGACTTGCTTCTGGCCTGTACCCACTCTCCAGCATCCCACCACTTCTCAGCCTACACTGGCTTCTAGTCTCTACTCACCCTATGACCTCCCACCTCTTCTCAGACTCCCCTCGCTTCTAGCCTCTACCTGTCCTCCAGAATCCCACCCCT
>NW_010147566.1:0-714 GCF_000699245.1 Pterocles gutturalis | reverse complement strand
CAGTCCCTCCAGGGGTGTACCTGCTCTGTCATGGCCTTTTCCATGGCCACACACTTTGAGGTGCTGCAGCATGACTTCATGCACAGCCACAGATGCTTCAAGGTGCACCTTCTCCAATGTGGATCATCCTTGGACCCCAATCCCTCTGGAGCTATACCTGCTGTGGCACAGACATAACCACAGATGCTTTGGGTTTTCCTGCTCCCACATAGACTCATCCAGAGCTGACAGTCCCTTCAACTCAGGTTCACACCAGGGTTCTAGCCTGTCCAGTACAGCAGCACAGAAACTGTGGCAATGCTCTGGCCATCTGCCAGTCCAGGTGCATGGACATTGCTGCTTTCAAAATGTTCCCAGGCACAGCAGGGCCAGATGACAAGCAGTACAGCAGTAGAGCAGCAGTGAAAGCAAAAGCCGCTAAGGAGCACTCGACTCTAATATATATTATAGTATGGCACGCAAGCCCCATGGCAAGATGGAAGCACAGGAGTCTTTCAGTTAATAGCTAAACACCATCACAGCTGTGAATTTGATGTAACACATCCCAATCACATCTGTTGTTATCTTGAACCCTCAGAGCTCCACGTTGGGCACCAAAAGGGACTGTTGTGGTTTAACCCCAGCCATCATAATCACCAGACAGTCGCTCAATCACTCCCCTGCAGTAGCATGGAGAAGAGAACGGCAAGAGTAAAAGTGAGAAAACTCATGGGT
>NW_010147565.1:0-429 GCF_000699245.1 Pterocles gutturalis | reverse complement strand
TCTCCCTCTAGTTTCTGTGTTTTGTCTGGTGGAAGTATAAAGAAAACAAATGCCTAAATTACTCTGGCTTCTGTTTTGCTCAATACAATTAGCTGCAGAGCAATGACAGCATCATGAATTTAGCCCATGAAGCAGGAACTTAAAAACATCCTACAAAGGGAATAACGTATCAGCTTTGATTTCCTTACATTAATCTCAGCAGCTGCGATTCTGCAACCCTTCCTCATGCTCCAGAAGAGCACTCTACAGCCTTGCAATGCAGCCTGACCACTTGTGTCGGTATTTAATGTGAATGAGGCTTCAGAGGCAAACTCTGAAGTAAAAGAAGTCACTTGATAGCTGACAGAAGGGTATTAAAACCTGGAAATTTTCATTTCCCTTGACTTGTGGTGTACAGCTCGGAGATCACAATCCACAACTCCGACAGTT
>NW_010147564.1:1076-1344 GCF_000699245.1 Pterocles gutturalis | reverse complement strand
GCCATGCCATGCCGTGCCATGCCATGCCAGCTGGCTTTGCCCCACTTGGTCCCTCCTGCCCCCCGGCACGGTGCCAGCGGTGATGCCCACCCCCCTTGCTCATCACTCCCCAAATTGCTTCGGTTTCAAGCATGCTCTGGGTCACACGTTCATCACCCCTAAAAAACCAGGGGGGAAAAGGGACAGCGATGCCGCCGCGGTGCCCAGCGGGTGCCGGTTTCGCCGCCGGGCAGCACCCTTTCCCCCGGCGTGCGGCGAGGCTGTCGGT
>NW_010147564.1:244-975 GCF_000699245.1 Pterocles gutturalis | reverse complement strand
CAAGGCACAGCAGTGTGCTGGCACGCGCCCGCCGCACAGAAGCTCGAGCGCCGCAGAGTCTGTGCTTACACCTGCGAGGAGCCGACGGGCCGCCTGCTCCTGCTCTGCCGGCCGGCGAGCCGGGCAATGCCGCCTGCCAGCACCACGACACCCCTTTGCAAGTTGAGATCCAGCCTGGAAGGTGTTTGCACCATGCATGGTTCACATGGGGCATTTGCACCAGGCGTTTGCACAGGGTATTTGCACCAGGCGTTCACATGGGGCATTTGCACAGGGTGTTTGCACCGTTTATCTGCACCAAGCATTTGAACAGGGCATTTGCACCAAGTATTTCCCCCAGGCATTTGCACAGGGTCTTTGCACCAGGCATTTGTATGCGGCGCTTGCACAGCGTGTTTGCACCACGCATCTGCCCTGGGCATTTGTATGGGGTGTTTGCACAGGATATTTGCCTCATGCATCTGCCCCGGGCATTTGTATGGCGTGTTTTCACAGAGTATTTGCATCAGGCATATGCCCCAGGCATTTGCACAAGGTCTTTGCACCAGGTATTTGCACCAGCCACCTGCACCAGGCATCTGCCCCAGGTATTTGCATGGGATGTTTGCACTGGGCATGTGCACAAAGCATTTACATGGGGCGTTTGCAGCCCACATCTGCACCGGGTATTTGCACAGGGCGTTAGCAGCGAGTGTTTGCACCGGGCATCATCTGCAGCCTGTAATTACCCC
>NW_010147564.1:0-226 GCF_000699245.1 Pterocles gutturalis | reverse complement strand
CGGTTTCGGGGCAGCAGCAGCGGCGCGGGCGCGGGGCGGTGGGTGGGAGCCGCTGGGGCAGGTGATTAAACCCAGAGTGAGTGTCTGTCTGCATGCAGGGAGCAAACACACCCAGTTATCCCGCCGGAGTCGGACAGGAGGGAGGAGCGGCCCCGATCGCAATCATCTAATGAACTGGAACGTGGGGCCAGGCCTGGTGCGGGTGGTAATTATGAGACAGCAAAGC
>NW_010147563.1:17733-19476 GCF_000699245.1 Pterocles gutturalis | reverse complement strand
CCGCTCCCGCCACGGGAGGAATTTCTTTCCGCAGGGGCTGAAGCAGCCTCCTTGCCTCCCTTTAATCGCCTGTGTTTGAGGGCTGGGTGAGCAGAGGTCAGAAAATGTCCATAAAAGCTTGCATCCAGAGACCAGTTTGGTTTTTTTTGTTTTCATTGGGGTTTGGAGTATTTTTTTTTGTTGTTGTTGTTATTTTATTATGCAACCCACTTTTCCGGACAGTATTTTTTATTTGATTTTCCAGTGTCTCCTGCTTTGCATAATCTCTTTGCCCAGCTCTACTTGTAGACAGATATTGGCCAGTTCGTTTGTGATTTCTCAACCTCCAGGCTAATTCTCATAAATAAAACTCACGCCAAAGAGCGAGACAATGCCTGACAGTGGAGCCGGGGCTCTGCAGACTCTGCAGATCCAGAGGGCAGCCTGGCCCCAGCAACAGGGCAGGATCAGACCTCTTAAAAGTCCCAGAGATTTACTGTGAAGCTGATCTATGCAGCCCAGCTGAAAATCGGAGTGGCTGGCAGCAGGGAGAGGTTGTCACGGAGCTCATGCTGTTGTGGGTCCTGGACTGGGAAAGGCATAGAGGTACGCCATGATTTGTAGCAAGTGGCCCTGCAATATAACAAACAGAGCCTTTCTTCTTCTGCTCTTCTCAGGGATTTACAGACTGCATTGGAACCCTATCATCTCCACTGGTAGGATGCTCCTGGTACAGGCAGAGCCCCAGTGCCTTCACATTTTGTCACGCTGAGCTGCTGATTGATGTGAGCAGCGAATGTCTTGTGCTCAGTGTGAAGGGCACACCACACATCCCCTGGCTGCACATGAGCCAGAGGGAGACTTCCCCAGCTTCGGGTCATTTCACCTCCTACAGACATCACAGCTGATTACAAAATCAGTCCTTAATTCCTGTCTCTCTGAATGACCCAGGTCCTCAAAGAACCTCCTACCGAAACTGTTCAAACTCCACCAGGTTTGGCTGTCCTGTCCTGGATGAATAAAGCCCACTGTGATGGTGGCAGAGCTGCTGAGGCAGGCGGGATGAAGGGATGATGAACACTTTGAACAGCAACTGCTTCAGCTGTCTCAGCTGCAGCCAGACCAGCCTCAGCATCCCTGTTCACAAGAGGATGTCCCTCAGCACCAGGATTTCAAGCTGCCTGGCATTGGGCTTGGCCACTCCAGCATGACTACCCAGGCTATCTCACCAGGATGGTTTTAGTTCAGTCTCCAATGTGCAAAAGAAAGTTTAGCTGTATGGATTTAAGCTGTGTTGTGGCACTTGGCCTCATGAGCCCTGGTCTATTTATTTACTAGTAGAGACATAGCCCAGGTAGAAGTAAGCCCAGTTTTACAGAAGAGGTTTGCTACTTCCAGTTCACAACCTGCCACACGACAGATTCTGACATTTCTTTGGGTCACGGGAAATTACATTTCCAAACAGAGCCTTGCAGACTCTGCAAGGAAAGTGTCCCTTGCAGTGCATCTGCTGCTCAATCCCCTTGCTCACAGGCCAGCCAAGGTTGGGGAAAGACACATGAAGATGGACAGATCTTTATGTCTCCTTCTGTAAGAGATGTTTGTGTTTCTCAGTGTAAGGGGAGCTTTGAGCCCTGGCTGCTTGCAAGCCTCATCCATGCAAGGTCTCTTACTGCTTATCCAGAGTTCCTGGCAGTGCTGTCTGCTACATTATCTGGGGAGGGGGATACATTCAATTTCATTGTTGTTTATAGTTTATTCACC
>NW_010147563.1:15878-17702 GCF_000699245.1 Pterocles gutturalis | reverse complement strand
GTAAGGGTTGTTCCAGAAGGTGTTGGCAGACAGCAAACCCCAAATTCTTGTAGTTTTGATATTCATACTCTGTTACACTTGTAAAAGGAAAACTTGAAAGATGCACAGGGCAGCATCACCCAGTTCTCTGCCTTCAAGTTCTGTTAGCTGCCATGGGCACAGCCATGCTCTCACTGATGATGAAATCACTGCCTGATCTTGTCCTTTTGCCAGGCCTAACCTTGCTGGAAGAGATCAACCCAACTTTCTGGTGAAGCTGGCACAACCTTGCAGGAGAGCGATAGGGGCCAGATGCCCCACTCGCCGGCCAGGCCTCCTCCAGCTAGTGCTAACCACTGGAGGATGTTTCTTCTTGCACACGGGCAGTTTTTATTGAAGTTTCTCAGGTCAGCCTAGGACTCCCAGGAGGGAAGCTATTACTCTTTTGTGTTGACCCCATACATAGGACTAGAAAACCTTGTTGCGTGCTACATCACTCAACCTTGACTGTAAGGAGGAGAGGAGGTGCTTCTCCAGCTTGTTGATTGTTTTGGGGTTTGCCACAGCTCACTTGTCAAACAAATCACTGATTCTGGTCCGTGCTGCTGTCACTCAGGAGTAACCCTACACCGGCAGGCACTCCCTGTGAAAGAGCTGCAGGGCGAAGCAGGGTTGCTTCCACCTCCTCACAGATGTAGCTAAGCAGTTTGTTGTCCTGAAAAGAGAGAAACAAATTCTTTTGAAGAATCTGCTAGCTGACAGCAGAGCATCACAGAAGTAATTTTCTTGTACAAAGCAACAAAGCCTGTAAAACCCAGACTTTTATACCATGTGGGTTTTAAAGTAAAAAAAAACTGTTCATGGCTTTATGAGCTGTTTTCCTGACCCTTTATGAGAGGTAACCATTGAATGAGGTAAGAAGTCAGAGCTACAGTTCCATTTGAGTCTCAAACATTTTGACGGGTTTTGGCTTCTGGGTGAGAAGGTGCTGATGCAGTGTGTCAGGGCAGGAGGCAGCGCGGGGTCCATTTGCAGTACCGCAGAGGATGGTCAGGGCATCTAGTGCAAATAACTCAGCCTCTTTGAATTTCCAGTGCTGTCAGAGCTGAAACAGTATAAATCCACAAACTCTGGCTGTCAGGAGCTTTCTGTGGAGCGTTTTGCACCAGCAAACAAAAATTCTTCAAAGCGTAACTCTTTCCAGAGTAAGATTTTGGAGAGAGAAGTGCTTCAATTTATTCAGAGTTTGAAATGAATATGCTGTGTCAAAGACACTGAAATACAACTTAGTTTGATATTTTAGTTAACTTACTCTAAAACATAATTTGAATATAATTTCTGTTAAATAAATTGTTGTGAATCTTTCCTATATTATCAACTTCCCAACATTTTTGAGAATTCAGTCTGGAGTCTGAATTTTAAGCATAGGGGTCCTGAAAAGGTTACCCCATAACTTCAGAGAAGACCCACCAAATAGGAATACCAAGGAACAGGATTATGTTGTCCTTCAGACAACTTGAATTTATCACAGCTTGATGAGATCCTGGCCCTTCATTTACCTAGAGCATGTAAATTTTCTCCTTATTTGCTGCATGCTTGCAATATAGTTTCTCTTTTCATTCTCATGATCCTTTAAGGGGCGACAATTACGTTTTGTGTTGAGGCTGCTCCAGTTTTCATGAGAGATGCAGCAGTTCAGCTAGGGAACAACCCAGTCCTGTGACTTCTCTACAGGACTCTCCTGTCTCACATAACCACTGATCCCTTTCTCAGCTGAAAGCAAACCTCCGTGTGAAACACATTGATTCAGCCACCTCGGCACACCCCTTTCTTTCTTTTTTTTTT
>NW_010147563.1:0-15867 GCF_000699245.1 Pterocles gutturalis | reverse complement strand
AGTGCAAATCATTTCAGCTCTGGTTCACAATGGAGCAGGAAGGCTTTCCACTGGAAAGGCATTTGGTTTTGAAAGTGCTGTAGTGTTGGGGAAGCTCACGGGTTGCAGCCAAGCAGGGCAAGATCACACTTCCAGGAAAGTATGACTAACCCAATTTCCACATTGACTTAGCACACAGAGTGCCCTGGTAAATATAGCACCTCAGAGGTCACAGGGATGGGGTGCCGGGGGTAGAGTTCAGTTAGTTTATGGCCGGACAGCATAAATCAGACACGGGATTCAGCCCTTTGATGTCAACTCTGTTACTGGCACCGGCTCACCGGGTGCGTGAGATTGGCGAGCGTGCCTGATAGCGCTGCAGAGCAGGATGCTGCTTCCTGGGCGGGCAAAAAGAGATGCTGCAGAAACAGGGTGGTGTGCCCGTCAGAACTGGGGGTCTGCTGGTGGAGGAAAGCGGGTCTCAGGGGGTGGTGAGGAGGAGGTCACCAATGAAACAGCTTATCAAGGTAGACATCTGCAAACACATGAGCTGTTTAACCCACCTTGGCCTTCAGAGACCTTCTGCAGAGTAGCTGCAACTATGGACCAGCTCCTCTGCTGCTGGCAACAGCAGCAATGGCCCATGGTCCTCAACACCTGGTGTCTAGAAGTTGTTCAGGACATTTTTTGGCCACAGAAGATAAATGTCCCTCTTCTCATGTCTGCACAGGCCACCCAAACAAGGGGTCTTGTGAAGGGGTGTGGACACAGGACCCTGAGAGACCTGAAAGAGAAGCCAGGTACTGTTTCTCTCACCTACTTAAAGCTCCTCTGCTCAGTCTCAGACAGCTGCTCTCTTCTCTTTCATTGCCCCTTTCCTCCTAACAACCCATCAGGTACATCCTTCAAAAACAGAGTTTCCTTGTACGAGAACTAATAATGAAATGTCTCAGTATTTTCAGATAAAACAAAACTAGTTTTCTTTAAAATATATGGTGTATGCAGAAAGCAGAGTTGGGCAACATCTTGGGACTGCCCCTCCCTGTTGCAGCTACCCAGCATCTCTGTAGCATCTCCACCAGCAACGAATGAGGACACCTCTGCCATCTACTAAAAGCCGCCTGGTGCACCACCAAGCATCCCTGGGATCTCTCCTTCAGTGACTGCATGGTGCAGCATGGCAGCTACCGCATCACTGTCGTGTACACTGTTCTGAAGATTTAATTAAAAAATAAAACATTTACAGGAGCAATGAAAGCATTATAAGAAAAGCTTTCCACGCTTTTGATTTTTTATTCCTTTCAAAGAAAACACTACAGGAATCTGTATCTGAAAGCGTTCACGTACACCTAAGAGAAACAAACAGCAGCCTTGTTATTTACCATGTCCAAAACCCACTGGAAACTGGAGAGTGGCCCACTAAAAATACCAAAAAAGAAGAAATCTTGTGTAATGGGTGAGGCAAAGGAAGTGCAATCTAGTCATTAAGGCAGGAGCAGGACTGCCAGGAGATCTTTCTGGCAATAGTTTTATTCCTGGCTTTACCACAGGCTTCCTGTGTGACCGGGCGGGAGCTGAAGCGCCTGACAGCGTGAGCGCGTCTCGGTGCACACCGGGAGCAAAGCCCTGGGACTGTGGTCCTGGGCTTGGGACTTGGTTCCTGGCGCGGCTCATGAGCTGCTCTCTAAAATCCAAGCCAAGGAGTGTGAGGCCATCACATGGCCTGGTCTGGGGCAGGGATCTGGGGAAGAGCCACCATGGGGAGGTTGTCCCTTGCTGGAGGGGAGACAGGCATCGTCTCCGCGGGCTGGCTGTCCCTGCTGGGGCTTCCGCAGCTGGAACACATCTGTCCTCCTCTGCAGCTGCGGTCACAGTGGAGAGTATTGGACTTGGGAGACTTTGTAAAGCTACCCTCATTGAAACACACCTTCTTAGGGGAAAGAAGAAAATGCAAAGGATTGTTTGTGGTCTAATCAAAGGGGCTTCGCCTTCTGCTCTCATCACCCTCCTGCTGAGTTTCCCCTCCACAGGCAGGATGAGCCAGGCAGGCAAGGGAGGGACATGGATTCAGAGGCACCGGACGCCCTATTTATACCCATCGCACATTAAAGATGACCATGCTGGGGTGTCCATGTCCCCCCCACCAGCTGCCTCACCAGGCTCAGATAACAAACACAGCCCTGGCTGCACAGCGGATCTGTCGCGGGGATTATCTGGTCGTTTGAAGTGAAATTTAGCTGGTCTTAATCAGAAATCTAACTGCATCAGGTTCGCATTAGCTTGTGCGGAGGTAGTAGTTTCACACGCTGACATGGTAGCAATTAAGCGAGTTGCTACTGGTTCTTACCCCAGGGTACAACTTTGTTTTGTTCCTTGCAGATTAGTGGAGCTGCGCGAGTTTCCACATAGTTTTCTTTCCTGTAGACCCTGGCTATTTCATCTTGAACCCTTTGGGACAGTTTATTAGACCACACAAATGGTAATTATTTCCCAAAGAGGCGGATGGTGTTCAAGACCTCTAGCACAGCCAGTTATAAAAAATGTTATGAATCTGAGCAAGGGAAGGGATTTCACTAAAGCCAACAGAACCCTAAAACTACACAAACACAGGGTATGAAACATTTTTGAACAGAAGACAAATATTCATTTCAAAATGCGTCATTATGCCTTTCTTGGCATGGGAGGTGAGAGTGAGGGAGAGCTCCTCCTGGGTCCGCCTTAATTTCCTCCCTTGGCTCCTTGGCTTGGACAAAGCCACAAACCTCATCTCGTCTTCATGTAAAACCCTCCCAAGGGACCCAATTATAGCCTGGTTCCCCTCACATGAGCCCACCAGGAGAACCCACGTTTATTTTAAGACCAAGGCTGAAGGCCTGACATGCGGGAAGGGATTGGATGTGTACTACCTTTGGAAACAGCACTTTGAACCAAAGGAGGAAGTCTGCACGGAAAAAAAAAGGTGAGATCCATAAGTTACAGCTGATCAAGGCGAACACACACACAATCAATTATCTGAGTCGAAATTGAGCCTCTTGCCACTATGAGAGCAAGTGCTTTTCACAAGACCAGCTGCTCTCAGATGAATTTTCAGCATGTGACAATTTTTGATCTTGAGGACCACATGCTTCTGTGTGGCAACAATCTTTTACTAAACAGCCCTATGTCTTGTAGATGCTGTGATGAAAGGACTGCTGTCCATTACTTTCTAGAGTTCCCTCCTAAAATATTCTGAGAGAGTCATGCAGGGGAGTATCTTATTCCAAACCCATTGTGTTTCTCTTGGTGTTTGCATCAGTCAGGAGTTAATTATTTTCATGTGAATTGAGGGACAAAATTCACATCTGTTGCCTCAAAAAGATGAAATTCCATAGCCAAAATTTCTTCCACCTTCTAGACCAAACCATAAAAATAAAGGAGGAAGAAAAATTAATAAAATAGCGATAGATTATCACGTTACCCCAACATTACCATGTTAACATATGTTAACCATAACCATGTTACTACACTGCAGTAACTTAATCTCATTAAGTCATTTCATAACAGGCTGATATTTATTGATCCCAAATACAGAGGGTCACTTATTGCAAGAGAGGACGGACCTAAGCTAACATTCCTGTTGGATGACTTGGGCAACCCTTCTATGGCATTCAAATCCCTTGAAAGCTGTTTGAAGATCTGTCATTGCTCAAGCACAGGACTGGCTCCAGCAAGGCTTCTAGATAGAAACCCACCTACATTCGATGTTTAGTGCTCCCACAAGCATGGCAAAGCTGAAGGAGTGGACAGACGCAGGAAGGCTGGTATGAGTGTTCTCAGCTCTGGTGTCTACATTTTGGAGTGGCTACAATATACAAATACAAATAACACATGAAGTAAGGGGGCCGGAATATCTAACAAGCTTAGCTTGGTTCTTTGCAGCAATCGCCACGACAGCTGTTAAGTCCGTCGAGCTTTTGAAAGCAAACATTAACACTGGCAAGCAAAGATGATGGCAAATCCAGCTGTAGGCCACCAGCTGAGGATTTTCTTAAGACAGTGAATGGCTTGCAGCAGAGTCCTGATTCCTGTCACGTTTGTGGGCTCGCCGAGTGTCCCCGCTGCCGCTTGTGCCTCCTGGTGCAGCTGGCAGGTGAGAAGCAGCCAAGGGCCGTGTAGCTGTCCTTTGCTGGCACATGCTGTTGACAGGCTGTCTTTGACACCACTTGGACAAGGTGTCTATGTCAAGGCTGGATTTCCAGATCAGAGATCCAATTCTGGCTCCATTAACACCTGTGTCATCTAGAAGGGGCTGAGCTCCAGGTCAGGAAGGTCTCAGCTCCAGCAGCTGCAACCTGTACCTGGCTAGGAATCAATCCATGGGCTGGTTATCTAAGAAGGTTTGTTTTAGCTAGCCTGCATCAAACTGGTCCTGCTGCCAGCAGCCATGTGGTGGCATGAACAAGGCCTGTGGGAAACCAGCCATAGTCCCTGGTAGACTTGTCCAGATGGTGGCTGGTTTCTCACAGCTGGGGTTACCTGTTAGCACCTCCTGCATGCTCCCAGGCTCCGTGCTGGGGAGCACTCCTTCTCTTCCAGCTACACAGGATCCTGCAGGCTCTTTGTCTGTCTTCGTAATGAACAGGACTATCTCTGACGTTAGCAGGGTAATGGCTATTTTTATTTTCCTGTAGCACTTCAATAGGGAAAGTACTGTACACTGTCCCAGGGAAGACGGTACAGGTGTGCATGAGCCAAGAGGTTTCATGGATAACATAATAGTTATGGATTTTAGTGCCCTCCTTCATAGTTTTGACAACAGAATGAAAAGCAACATAGAGCATTTTCTGTGTTAGTGCCCCCAAATCCAAACCGACTCCCTGTCTTCCTCTTGGCTGAAGTTTAGATGCTGTGTTTCTTTACAGGGACACAAGTGACAAAGACTCCAATAAGCACAATTTCAATGGCTTTCTAAACTTATCCCATAACAGAGCAGGCATGTTGTATTTGGTAGGGCTTACAGAGCATTAAGAGAAAATCCACTGACAGTTCAAAGGAGGCTGGGAACAGAAATTCTTGTTCCATACATTATACTGTTCATGATGGCAGCTACTGCTTACACTTCTTGATGTTTACTTTTCAAGAGGTCAACAACCAGTGTCTGCAGGGAGGGTTTACCTGGGAGTTATAATATTCCAGCTGTGTTGTACCTTTCAGCAACTCCTGTCTTTTACTGGTCCAAAGTAATAGCCTCCTTTCCATATTTTATTTTTCTTTCACTGCATCAGAACTACTCTCTTAAATTATGTATATATATGTTTCCCATTAGGCAAAGCCCTCCCTCCAGAGTGTTTATGAAAAAGTATAACAACGAAGATATCGACTTCCAGTTTTGAGCCACAAGACTGATATTCCTCCAAAGTAAATAGTGGCCTTGGCTTTGCCACAGTCAATATTTACCTCGAGAAAAATAAATCTTGCTGACAACCAAAACCTGAAGTCAATATTGGCTTGCTGTAATCCAGCTGGTATAAAGTAATCAGTTTCCTTTATATTACCTGAATGCTTCATGCAAATATTTTCAAGTTAAAGGTGGGCTCTACATTCCTGTAGTTGTAAATGTGGTATTGAAACCATCCCCCCATTTTCAGTCATCACAAAACTGAGACCTCTCCAAGAGAGCATATGAAAGCTCTCCTATCTCAGAAACAATCTGTGGGTGACTGATTAACTATCTAATCTGTGTACCTACTCTAAGGCCCATTACTCCAATGTCTAAGAGCCTTCCAAATCCTTAAGAGAGGCAAAGTTTGCAAAGAAAGGGAATACCTTTTACTAGACCAGGTGATATAGCTGGGAAAGTAGATAAACTGGGCACACAAACCTTAAGCCTAAAGATATTGACTCTTCCTAAAAAACTTGCATCTCTCATTTATTTAGACCATCAGCATTGCTGCTACTGCCCGTAAGAGAAGAAATTTCTTCCTTCTAATCCATGGGGAAACATTTTAGTACTTGAAAGAGGCTTTTATAAAATGGGTTCCCTTTGGTAACCAAGTTTGGGCAACCATTTCACTTATCTGTCTTGCTGTTTATCCATCTATCGAGCAGTCACTCCTCACTCAATAATGCTGACCCTGCTGGACAACACCCACTGCCTTTGACAAATGGCAGATTCAAACTAATGAAGATCCCACCGGTTTTATGCAAAACTAGTGAAGAATAGGGACCTAGATTAGTCTTTCACTGGCCCTGCCAGAGGAACTGATCAGGGTGTTCAGCATGCCCGAGCCTTCATGGCTGCTGCAGCACAGCCTGCCTCCTGCCTGTGTGCCAGCCCGTGGGCGCGGGCAGCAGCACCGTGAAGCAAACGGGCAGGTACAGATGTTTAGCCAGTATCAGGATGTAGAGCATCACCCCATAGGAAACAAGGTCTGATTAATGCTGCTGACCACGGAAAAGCACCATTTTTTAAATTTTTGTGTGTAACCAAGTATACTGTACCAGTACACACACAGAGAGAAAGTTGAAATGAGGTCGTTCACTTAATTTGTAGTTCCAAAAGGGGTGGGCATCTTCAGCAGAGCATTTTGCAATTACTGTGACCAATACACCCAGAAACCTCTCTTTTAGCTGGAGCTATGTTGTTCCATTGCAGTGGCTGTTGTAAGCAACTGTGGCTATGAAGACTTGAGTGAAGCTCCCTCAGGCAGCTAAACCAGTCTCAAATAGGCTTTGCATATCAGGACAGAAATCATAAGCTGCTTTCCATATTCAGTGAGAAAACAGGAAAAAGAACAGAGAGCTTTTGAATGACTCACTGATGGGCTGGGTCTTTTTTTTGTCCTTGCTGGAGCTTTTTCATTTCTAAATATAAATAATGAGTTACAAGAACTAAAAAATAATTAACTAGATTAAGTCCTGATGAAGCTTTGTAATCATTACACTGTACAGAGATGCTTTGCTAGATTATTTTTCCTTTGGTTCAGATCACTTGTACAAAGATGTTGGTGGTCCTAACAAATCCTTAAAAGATATCTGAACACAGCACTCGCCACTCCCTGCAGTGCAATTCTGCCTGATTAGCAGTCTCTCCGGGAGGCCAGTGGCTGGAACAGTTTGTGAGTTGCATTATAAGAGAAATAAATAATAATAAATGATAATATTTAAGGCCAGTGGAAGACCACAGGTGCAAAAAGTTGCAGAGTCTATAGACAGTGCTACATTAAAGGCTAGTTTTCCCCTCTGTAATACTGTAGCCATTCCCAAGGAGAGGGATGCTTTCCACCAGGAAAAGGAAGACCTGACAAGGCACTGCTCAGGTCTATTTGCTTGTCATGGTTGCCAAAATATAAACCTGAGGCCAAGACAGGGGTTATTTAATGGAAATAATGAAGTTAACAATGCACATATGAATGTCCTCCACATTTCTATAGGGTGCCATCCTCACTGGCCACCTGTTTTGTGAATAAAACAGGCTGTGATGCAGGGTGGACTCTGCAGGTCTTTGCCTTATTAAGCTTCTCCACATCCATGGCGGGCGATCCTGGGCTCCAAGGCAGACTTGTGACCTGCTGGTGCACCAGAAGTGCCTGCTCATCTGCAGAGGGCTGAGTCACATCTCTCCTGAAATTCTAGCTTCTTATCTCACCAAGAGCTAGATTGCAAATATTTTCCCAATTTACCTACCAAAGCAATTGGAGCTACTGCGTGGATGTGAAGTATTTGTAAACGGCAAAAGTGGTTATGACAGAAAGTAGGGTGTGCAGGATGGTACGAGAGGTGTGGGACACCAGCTCTGAAGCCTTGCACAGTAACTCTGTAAAACACTTCTTTCCACTGCAGAAAAATTACCCAGCCTTGCTCTGGGCCAGCTGGCCAGCCTGTATCTTCAGAATTCCAAAATCTTTTCCTGTACCCTGAGCTGAAGAGGGTATCTTGAGATAGGTAACCCAGAAAAGGGGCCCAGTCTCTGACAAAAAACAGGGTTGGGGGATGACATAAATGACAACCTCCAAGTATTAATGCTCAAAGAGATGCTCTTTAAAGCTGAGCTGACTCACAGGGAAGCATTTCACTGTTTCCAAAACCTAGGACATGTCTTCCCCACAGAAAGGACAGGAAAACCCCAAACCAAACAGACTTAAGATACTTGAATTCTCTCTGACCCAAGTAAAAACAAAATAAAGGGTGGAAATATTGGAATTTCCCGGAGGAGGGAAATTTTGATTGTTACCTAGCTGCAATCCCACAAAGGCAGGACAGACTGAGAGCCATTACTTTGGGCTTTTCCTTAGACATTGGCAGAGCTGCATAGGAAAGCACAGGCTATACTTACCAGTGCTGAGCCTGACTACAGCTATTGCTGGCAAATCTCTGCATTCATAAGTTTGTGCCTGGTGAAAAAGAAGCAGACACAGCATGCCTGTGTCTGTGCTGAGCCTGACAACGATGGTAACACAGGCATTAGGCACTCAAGCCAGTTCCCTGCAGTTGTAATGAGAAAAGGACCAGCTACGACCCTCCCTGCAGAAGGGGGCTGCAGGAGCCCCCTCCCCTGCCTGGTGCAGCTCCAGTGCTTGCCCTCGCACACTCTCAGCCCCCCAGTTATTTCCTTAAGTGTGTGAAACCAGAGAAGGTGGAGGGTCACTCTAGGCCAGTGGGACAAGGACTATTAAAGCCAGAGGAGCACGGCCCCAAGGCTTGCTGCCTGAATGAGAAGGACAGGTTTCAGCCAAGGCAGCTGACGTGACACCAGAGGTCGGTGGGACGCTGGCAGCTCCCACCGGAGGGGCTCCAGCCTGGTGCCTGTGTGGGCTGCATGCAGTGTGCATGATTTGAGGAGGGTCTAGTGTGCTCGGCATTTGCAAAGCACTGGGGCTATGGGTAGGAGCATTTAATTGGAGATCTAAATGAAAAAAAAACCCAGCAAATCAAACGTTGAGTCTAAAACCCGATCTATGCACAGGTGTTTGGTCTTGCCATTTGACTTGGCCTTGCTGTCTGACGCCTGCACTAATAAGCAAATGCCATGACTCAGGTAATTCTCCCTCTCCCTTTCTCTCTCTGTATCTCATTTTGTTTTGCAAGCCATGGCATGAGCTAGCTTTAGCCTTGCCATAAAAATCTGACTCACTTCCTCAGGGCAGGCTAAAATAACCTGAGGATTTTTTTTTTAAATGCTGCTTTCACCTTCTTAGCCACAACAGAAAGACACTGGGGATTTCTGGAGAAAAAAAAAAAATTAAAAAAAAAATCAGGTTTGTTAAACACAGATGAGAAGTTCTTTCCAGCTCAATTTTCTTTAACTCTATGAGTTGCTCCTTTTCAGAAGAGAAAATCTGTGCCTCTCCCGTGGCTAGCATTTGACAATCAGCACTTCTTCTCTCTTCCCTGAGTGGTAAAGACGGGGGGAGGGAGAGGGCTGAAAGTAAAGCAAAGAATTGTTCAGATTGCCTAGATCCCTCCAGGAAGTGATCTTTCTGCTTTTACTCCAGACACACGCCTCCCAGCTAGCCAGCAGCTCCAACTAATTAGCACACGTGATGGGAATAGGAAACAAAGTCACAAACAATAGTAGCGTGGGAACGCAGTGTAAACTGCAATTACATAGGCCTTTTTTCCCACCCGCCCCCCACTCTGCCCTTCTCCAAATAAATAAATAAAGGCATAAATAAATAAATAAATAAGCGTATAAATCCGAAAGAGCTGCTGACAATATAGCAGATAAGCGTGGGAGGCAATGCAAACCGTGCTGGGCAGGAGGTGAAGATCTGCGTTTGCGGGCTGAGCAAGAGGCAGCTATTATTTTCATTCCATACTCCAAGTATATCGAGGCTGCTTTGTTTCCTTTTGTTCAGCGTTGGGGCACAACAGAAAAATGTGTTTGGGGAATTTCAGCACTTGCCAGGTCATGGGGGAGGTCACTTCATTTTTGTTGGGAGAGAGGCAGAAGAAGAAAGAGGGCAATCAAATATCCTCCTTGAGACAGCTTACAAGCACATGTCTCATGCTGTCAGGGGGCTAGGCTCCAGTGTGACACTTCCAGCTTCTTGTCTTCCTGCCAAGCTGAATATGTTTGGTATACATTATATATGTGAGAAGTGGTCACCACTTCCCCGGCTGACCACAGCTTTAAGACATATCATAACGGAGCTATTGTGTGGGATTAAACACATTTGCTGTGGTTTAAGCACTAAGAGCGTGTGACTGTTTGCACTTGCTGTAGAGCACCGACATTAATACTGACCGTGGAGGTGTTCATACAGAGCTCATCACCGCGGCATCGCAGTGCTTAAACAGTTATATATAGAGAGCCATGTGCTACTGATTTGGTTTTGCAACAAGTAAGCACAAGGGATTTTTACTGCAGCTACGGCAGTATGAATCAAAAGAGAGGGCTGGGTATGCATGGGAAGTTACTGCCATAGCTGCCCTGGCATGCTGCTGCGGTAGCGCCTGTTCCCATGTAACTGAGATTATCCAGAATAAATCTTTCGGATGGGCATTATTTTGGAAGAAAACTATTTCTCCTGGAATAATTTTTCTTCTGTAAAAGCAGGCGAAATGAAGGTCACTCTGAGAACAGTGGATCCACACAGGGTATTGGTTTTGCTCCACTATACGGATCAGCTCTGCAGGGGCCACAAGTCCTGACTTTTCTGAAACACATAGGAATGCTGCAGTTTTTAAATACTGTGAGCAAGACTGAAATGAGGCATCTTGGAAGAAAATACCCTCAGTGTCAGTGCAGGCCATTCCTATGTTTTTACTGTGTTTTTGTGACACTTCGACATTTGCTTGATTCTCAGAATTATCTGCTTTATAACCCTTCAGTCTGGATTCAAAACCTCCTCAGGTCAGATGCTGATACACATTTAGATGATTTACGAAATAAAAGTTTCCCTAACAAAAAGTAGGCTCAGTATCCAACTTTGTTCTGGCAAAAGCAAAGCAGCACTTCTCGTATGTTGTTTATTTTTATCCTGGTATTCCATAACGTAATGGAAGAGTCAACAGATTATAGGATTTGATTTTGATATCCTCCAATGTCCAAATACTCTGCCTGCCTGGTTTCACATTCAAACCAGCCAAGATTGGTCTTTATTTTATCTAAAGCAGACAAATCAGGTGACTTTGCCAGGATCTCCACGATGAAACCTCCGCCAAAGTTCTGACTACCTCCTGGCAATTAAAAATCCCTGGCACTTCCTCACTCTTGTCACACATGCTAAACATCCCCTCACAGTTCATTCAGTCTGCGACTGGGGAGTGTCTTATGTAGTGGTTGTTTCCCCAAGTCTAACTTTTGCTCAGGTGGCTGATTGCTGTGGGACAGCAGGTGTTAGTAAATGCCTAGGCAGCAAGGTGTGAGGTGCAGACAAGTTATCATCTGAGAGAAAATAAAGAGGCACTTTTCCAGGAGTCAGTGCTCACCACGTCAGACAGGCAATATGCACCGTTTTCATTTAACTTGTCTGTGCAATGGTCATCGAAACTTCTCATAGCTGGTACCCTCAAAAGCAATAAACTATTTGATTTGCTTTATTCCAAACTGTACTTACTAACAGCTACAGAGCGTGCTCAATGTTCACTCATTTTTGCATGATGAAATTTAGTTCTAGGAAATGTGTTAGGAAAAGTGATTGTTTCTATTTGCCAAAAAGTCAGGTTTTCTCATTAAAAGAGCATACTTTTAAACAACAGTTTGCGTGGTGGAACAGAAGGCTTGGGCGTTGTTTTCTGTCCTATGCTTCCTAGCAAGAATGAATAGCACGCACACATTTTTCTCAAAGCTGCATCTTACTGGCAAAGAAAACTCAAAGTAGGTCTCAGATTGTAAACTCTTTGGAGCAGGGACTTCCTATCCATATATCACTGTATAACATGAAGCATGGTTTCAACACTGCTCTTAAAACATTGAAGTTGCAAAATTGCACAGGAAAAATGGCTAGTCAGGCTGTTCCTTGATGGACTGCAAGGATTTTGACAGCAGGAAACCAGAGCAAGTTTCTGTATGATTATTCCTTTGTCCAATTATGAGAAAAGTACTGTAGGAAGAGAAGAAAACTATGCTGGCAAACTACAGAGGGCTTGGTTGAAAAAAGGTCATCAAAAAGAAAAATATCGTTTTACTCTGTGATGTCTGGTGCAAACTGTACTGGCTGATGCTGAGGAATTAATATCAGGATAAATAAACTGCCCAGCTATGGAGAAATTGTCACCGTGGTGGGATGGTGTCTGTAGATGACACGTATCTGTGGCCATTGTCCCCTTTACCATTTAGTAATGCTGTTAGAGGCTGCCCTGACAATTGTTGTTGTTACTGAATTTCTCATGCAGTTTTACACCCAAGGTACACTCTCATACACAGGGTACACTCTTACACACAGGGACATTACACCACTTTCCTGTAATTAAAAGCAAAGGTGGCTGCAAATTAAACCAGAATTTCCTATACTACAGCACCGCAAGTCAGCCCCCTTTTGCATCTGCTATGAGACAGCCATTAACGTGACCTGGTGTCACTCCTCCTGTAGGATCTGGGCCTCCTCCAGTGCACAGGACAGGCTGTGCTTCGGGAGTGGAAGAAGGGATGTCTGATGGATGAAGCTGCTGGCTGTAAGGGGCTTGGCTCAGAGGGAGGCCTGTGTAAAAAGAGAAAAGGGGGTGGATTGATTAGAAAGGAAACCAGGTGATAAAACAGCCAGCTGGCCTGTTCCCCCCTCAGAGGGCTGACGGAATAAAAGGTAGCTTTGCCTGTCAGAGGCTTGAAAGTGCATTCACAGATGAGCCTTGGACACAGTTATAGCCCAGGTCTGGTTTTGGAGATGAGCCTAATAAGGTAAACACAAAGTCTACCTGCATCATTCAGAGCCATCCAGAAGAGAAATCTGTCTGCACTGCTGCTGTTAATATGCTGACAGTGCCAGTCTTGCTTATTTATAGCTATACACTACTTCCAAAAAATGAGAGCTGAAACCTGTGCTGCAGCAGAAGTGTTGCAGCTGAGGCATTCAGTAAGGATTTTGATGTAAAAATTATCCCTGTCCTTGGCCAGCTTGAAGACAGAAATGCCTTGATGACCTGGACATCCCTACAGACGCACATGAGTGTGAATGTATGTTTCCGTCCTGCTGCTGCAGCGGTTGCTCCGGCACAAACATGCACAGCATCTGCACAGCAGAACTTGGAGCCAGCATGCTTCAACCCAAACCTAACTTCTGAACGGGTTATCTGGACCTCAGAGATGTGCAGATGTGAATTTCAGCACTCAGCTCCTCAGAAAACACTTTTACAGCCACAATACTGCTAACAGATCATGCAAGAAGTTCTGTTGCTCCTGTTCACTTCTTAAGCGCTTCTATTTGTTCTGTGATAACTAGTTTTGAGCTGTGTCAGTGGCACCAACAATCAACACATTCAGTAAAGTCAGAAGTCAGTAAAGAAAAACACAAGATTTAGAGCAGCAACTTATTGCTTGCAGAGCTGATGCTGTACCTTGATATGTGCGGGGGGCTGGTGGGGAGTGCTGATGTTTTGCCTGGCTGCGAGTGCCAGAGCCACCGGTTGAATTGGGCACAGTAACCATAGCAACGGCGAGTTTCCGGGACTCAGGGTGACAGGTTGACGGGATTACTCTTCAAAGCACTTGCTCCCTTGGGAGAAAAGACCTAAAGGAAGGGGATGGGAGTTAATTTAGCACACACACAGGAGCAAGGGTCAGCAGTGGCAGGTCTCTGCTGGAGGGAAGCCTGCAGCAGCAATAAACAGCACCCTTCCAGTGGGACTGTGCAGGCACTCAACAAAAAAGAACAGGGGGGTGCACACAAAAAAAGACACCAGTCCCTTCTGAGGGACAGTTGTGACCAACAGTTCCTGCGTGTCTCAAACCCAAGTCTCTGCTTTGCTCTGCCGTTCCTGCCAGAGGCGGCTGCAGAGCCTGCACGGCTGCAGCGCGGTGGGAACAGCAAGCTGTGCCAGACCTGGAAGTGATGGGGAAGCGGGTGGGGGGGGGCAAGTGTGCTGCTGTGTACGATGGGAAGGGGTCTGGGGTGCAGCTGTGGGACAAAATGTTTGAATGGTGGGGAGACTGAGGCACGGGCATGGCTGGAGTAAAAGGTGGGTAAGCAAAAGGCAAGAGGGTGCTTGCACTGTCGTGTGAAGCAGGGAGAAGGGAGGCACTGTGGCGGTGTAGGGGACAGGGGAGAAGGCTGTCGTCTCCCAAGGCTCATTGCCTTATTGCTGTGAAGGTATCAATGGGGTCTGAAATCAAGCTCTTTTTGGAAGTGCTTTCTTGTGCACTGTCATTTTAATTTCCTTGGACGTTGGCATGCCAAAGGCTGCTTTCCTGTCTGCCCTCCTGGTCAGAGAGGTGCATGACAGCACTGTCTCAACCTGGTGGTAATTTCTGAGTAATAAAACTGCCCTTTGGGCCTTGTTTAAGAATTAGACCAATGTTGAGGATCAGGCCCTGTCCAGTATCAGAAAAGCACAAGAGTAATTTAAAGCTGGTTTTGCTGTCTGTTCCTCCTAGTGCTGGACAGGAAGATCAAAATCACACATGGGCAAACATTTCTTACCTTCCCATGGCAGCTGGCAGCCAACTGTAACTGCTCACACTGAGGCCCAGCTACACTCTACCTGCCCGTTCCTGTAAATCAGAGAAATCAGTGTCTCCACAAGCTCTGAAAGCATCTTTGGAGGCCACCTGGCCCCAGTGGCTCACCTCCAGGATCAGACTGCTGGGAACCTAGATGGCTAGACATCTACTCACAAGCAATGATTGCTTAATCCCGAGTAACTTTTTTTACAACATTTTTTTCCTTGTAGTATGAAGAAGACATACATCCCTGGATGGGAGAAGTCAGATGTGTAGTCTGCAGGCCAAAAAGGCGTAAATGCCACTGCGCCTTCCACTGACCTGGCTTTTGGTCCTGTAAAAGCAAGTGGTGCAGGTAGAGATGTTTCACAATGAAAATACAGAGGCTGGAAAGGTGGACATAACAGAAGTGCTGACACAAGCTTAATTATGGCACTGCAGAAAGGACGGATTTATGAAAAATGTGATGTAGGAACAGAATATTTCTATTGCCTTCTCTTAATTACTTCGAGGTGGCTGCAGGACTGTTTCCTTCTTAACTGCAGCTCTTTAGCTACCTTTAATGGGGTCCTTGCTTTCATTTCCCTTCCCACCACTGATGCTTTGCAAAAATATGGGCAACTCCACTGAAACCCGGAACAACTCTGTGCCAGGAACTTTTACCCAAACAAGCAAGAGGCGGAAAGCAGCTATTCCAGGGTCTGGAAATAGGAAAACCTGCATTCAGTGATTCTTCGCTGTCACACAGCGCACGTCTTAGTTATCCTCCAGTCCCCCCAATTGCGAAACGCGAAAGAATCAACTTAGAAGAGGAGCCTTAATTGAAAGGCTTCATGTAAATGAAAATGTAATTATTAGGAAACCACCTCAAAGAGGACGTCCTTGTTTCACCTGTCCCATTTTGCCAGGACCTCAGCCGGAGAAAGCCAGCAGAATGATGAAGGCTTGCGCTGGTGAACAGGGCGATCTGGGGGGAACAGAGCATCCAAGCCTCGGGGCCCTGCTCAGCGCCAAGCGCCCTGCGCTCCCCGCGAGCGCGGCAGCCAGAGCTGTGCACACGCTGCGTTTGCTTGCAGGTTTTTAAAAGCTACTCCCCACCTCCAAAACGGGTGGGTGCTGAGGAGAAGGAAAGGATTTGGGTGGCAGATTGGCAGTTTAGGAAGGCTCAGTGAGGAGGGACCCCCCGGTTCCCTTGGCGCTGCCAGCGCAGAGAAACACTCGGCTGCAGGAGCCTCAGCCTTCGCCCACCCACTGCACTCGTGTTTTCGACGGAGGGCGAGCGGCTCCTGCTTAGACTCCCCCTTAGACTG